>NC_140284.1:1888687-1913687 GCF_964030765.1 Micromesistius poutassou
CTAGAAAGCTGTAGGGTCTGGCAACGAGTAATGAAGATGCGCAACTCGGAACCAAGCATGCATTTGAAAATATCCCTGCATGCAATTGGATAACACTGCGGCCAATCAGAAGAATACAAGGGGTGACGAATCCAGGACCAGCGGAGCTAACCAATAGATAAGACTCTTGCCGTGTATACGATCGGTAAACCAGCAGCGCTTTTGGCCCCGCCTATATCAGATACCCCAATGTGATTGGTTAATGTTCTGGGCCAGGGGAATCGGGGAGGGACTATATCGCTCGTTCCCAGAGTGACTCGCTGAGCAAATTCAAATTGTGCTCTCGCGAGAACTCTGGATTTCCAGGGTAATACATTTAGACTCCAGCGCAATAGTAATCGTGGATAGTTTTCATTGAAAAAGCCAATGATTAAATGGGCTGATGAACCAAGCACACACTTTGATCCAAAGCTAAACATGAAGGGATTTTTTTTAATCCATAAGACTGCTCTTAGGGGGGGGGGGGGGTGTCTACTGGTAGACTGGGGGCTTCCTTTGACACCGTCCTAAACGTTCCTGCCCCATGCGAACACACAAACATTCTAGGGTTCTGTGTTTTCTCCAGGATAGCATGCGTGGCAGAATGTGGGTGAGGGTCAGGGTTATGGTGTGCTGGAGGTATGCTAAAGATAGTGTTGTTATTGTGTGGTTTCTTCGCAGGCCATGTAGGCCAAATCAGTTTTCAGGTTCTCGACCAAAGGCCTTGATTACTAAAGAATTGAATGAGTGAGCGAGTGAGCGAGTGACTGTGTTTCCAGAATAATATCCATTCTTTAGATGTGACAAAATAATGGAGGGAAGTAACAGCAGTTACTGCAACAATGTTGTAAAAATAGAATAGACTTATTCACATCTCTTTTGCTGTGTGTGTGTGTGTGTGTGTGTGTGTGTGTGTGTGTGTGTGTGTGTGTGTGTGTGTGTGTGTGTGTGTGTGTGTGTGTATGTGTGTGTGTGTCTCACTCTATCTTCTCTAACGCGTCCTCGATCTCTTTCTGAATCGCTCCCTCCCTCTATCTCACTCTCCATCTCTCTCTCCTCCAACATAGGGGCCTCCCAAAGGAAGACGCCTGTGACTGTCTCCTCATAAGTTCCACCAGGACTGATGGGATCATTCATACGAGAGATTAGTCGGAGGATGGACGGATGGATGGATGGATACAACACAGATATTGGCAACAGATATGATATAGCATCTGTATCATGCCATGGGACTTGGGATTGTGTCAAAACATCGAGATAAAGCCTGCGCATTGTGCACACAGGTCCCCGGCTTTAAGCGCTTTCCGGGGGCGTCCAGGGCAGCGTTTAACTCCCGGGGTTCGTCAATAGACGCTAAAACGGGGGGAAAGATAGACAGATAAAAGATATCTTGCAAATCCTTTTGAGTGACAGAATGGGCCTGATTATGAATAGGAAGAGGGTGATTGCGCATTTGGAAGCGACAGCGCGTGCGGCACAAAGACCCCCAGGTCGCTGGAGAAGAGACAGACGACTCCTCTGATAATGTGAAACCATGTTATCAGGGCCTTCTCTGTTAACATCTGAATAGCCCGTGATGGGGGGAATGACTGGCACTCCAGTCCAAGAGCGCCACGTAACCGCCCTTGATTCCCTTTTTGTTTCTTCTTCATGTCCTAGGTTTTTTTCTTTCATTGGGAAGGTCAGAGATTAGGGAGACTGATGAGAGAAAGCACACGCTCCGTGCCCTTCAGCCTTTTCATATTCACACCACACACTCCTCGTTCTCACTCATCAAGGCACGGGTAAGTTGGCTTATACGGTGACACCCCCGACCTGGCTCACATCTCTGTAGGGAGCAGGTAGGGGTTAGAAAGTGGATACAGAGACAGGTCATTAAAGGAGCAGACACGCGTAAGACAGGGCCTGATCATTAAGGAGCAGGTAAGGTTGGACAGTGGATAAAGAGACAGGTCATTAAGGAGCAGGTAAGGTTGGACAGTGGATAAAGAGACAGGTCATTAAGGAGCAGGTAAGGTTGGACAGTGGATAAAGAGACGGGTCATTAAGGAGCAGGTAAGGTTGGACAGTGGATAAAGAGACAGGTCATTAAGGAGCAGGTAAGGTTGGACAGTGGATAAAGATACAGGTCATTAAGGAGCAGGTAAGGTTGGACAGTGGATAAAGATACAGGTCATTAAGGAGCAGGTAAGGTTGGACAGTGGATAAAGAGACAGGTCATTAAGGAGCCGAAACGGGTAAGACAGGGAATACAGAAACAGGTAATTAAAGAAAATGTAAGGGTTAGACAGTGAATACAGAGACAGGTCTTTAAGGAGCAGGTAGGCGTTAGACAGTGAACACAGAAACAGGTCATTAAAGAAAATGTAAGGGTTAGACAGTGAATAAAGAGACAGGTCTTTAAGGAGCAGGTGATGGTTAGCCAGTGAATAAAGACAGAGGGCATTATGAAGCAGGTAAGGGTTAGACAGTGACTACAGACAAAGATCATTCATAAACATGTAGGGGTTAGAAAGTGGATACAGAGTCAGGTGATCAAGGAGGAGGTAGTGGTAGTTTAACAACATAAAGGCATAGAGCTTGAGGCCTAACCCCTACCTAATCTGTATCAACTGATAGCCACTTTGGATACGAGTGTCCGACAAATCACTAAGTTAATACTCATAGGGGTCTCTGACACGTGTATTGGTTTTTAGGATAGAATCTGTGCTCTATTGGTTAATGTAATAATGAACATTTTGGCCGTGGTATCTTTACTAAATGTTAGATATTGATGAAGCTAAACAGCCTATAATAGAGTAAATTATAAATGATTGTATAGTTGAATCTGTGTCTTGATTGTCTTTTTGTTAACAAGAACTGCGCTTGATTTCTGTGTTGAATTATAGCCTGATTGTAATTCATGGAAAACTACCAGAAGAGGTAGAGTCTACATGTTCATCAGAAAGCACAGTGCTTCAATTAAGTAATTGCATATGTCAGCATATGAGATTTATTTAATTAGGCGAATATATTACAATTAGTTTCTGTATCGGTATATCTTATGGTAGGTTGGAAAGCAAAAATGGGAAACCGATCAACAGCCCAACACCATCTTATAATATTATGAATGATTTCCGTTCAATCCCATTGAACACAACGGTTAGCAGTACTATTTGAGAGAAAACGTGTGGCCCTTCCACCACACAACCACACACCTCAATGGTATAGCTCGTAAGAGTGAAACAAGGCATCACTCAAAACAATGTAGGTATAATTCAAACCAATTATATATGTGACGGTGGACTGCGGGCATTCATCAGGTAAGAATCCCCTCTTGACATTGATATACTTTCACCAGGCCTCATCTGGGTACTGCCAAGTACAAGCAAGGTAGCTCACTGTTGGCCATTCATCAGTGCCACCGGAACAGTTGGAGATTAACAGTGTTGCTCAAGGGCACCTCAACAGGAGCGGCTGATGGATGGCAGCGTGGCCAGACAATGGTAAATTTAACCTTTTCCCCGTTCTTCCTTAAACAGGGTGGACTGGAATGACTTACAGTATACTATGTCTTCGCATTACCACCACTTAACTGCTTTCGTCTTCTTTACAATGAAAGGCATCTAATGGGGCTTCTCCGTCTGTGGTCCGGACGGATAGAAATGTCAGGAATGTAACCGGGTTCAACTCTGACCTGCGTTTGTGTAATACATGAATACATTCCCTCTGGCATCGACAGACGCTGCTAACACCGCGACTCACAATGCAAGAAAAAAAGTCACATATTTATGTTTCAAAATGGCATCTGTATGCAGGGGTGGGGAACGACGGCGGCGGCGGCGGCGACGTACAGCAGGGTGTGTGAAGATCAGGTGCTCAGAACGTGTTTGATAGCGACGAGAAAAGGCAGCAAAGCGAAGGGCCAGGTGCCGGAGAGGAAGCCGTTCTCCTGGCTGCCGTCTGGCACGTCAGCCCCGTCCCCAGACACTAATGTGAGCGGGGGAAACTACAGGGGGAAGTGCAGATGAAACCAGCAGCTGACAGCGAGGTGAGGATTCTGATGCAGGGAGGAAAAAAAAGAAGAGGACATGAAGGAGGTGTGGTGCTGGGGGTGTTGCCCACACCTGACAATCTGCCAGACATGTTTGATCTCCGCCGTCGCTGGGATAGTGTTTCTTATTTCTATGGCAACTCGGAAGATGTGAGAGGTTTGTGAGGGAGAGGTTTTTTTTTTTACATTTTTTAGGGGGTGGGGGGGGGAGTGGGTATGGTAGACGGTGAAGCGAAATAGTATTTAAAAATAAAATAGATATGTTGGACGGATAATGATCATTTCCCTTTTTTAGGTGTTTAAAAATATATAGATATGTTCGACGGATTATGATGATTTCTTTTTTTTGGGGGGGATTTAAAAAGAATAAGAAATGCTGGATATTATCAGCTCTTTTTAGGCATGATGCAGCAAAAGTTTTTGAGTGTGGCAAAATTGTCGGTTTGAAAGCCCAATATTACGTCTCCCCACTGAGTCTAGTATCTCCTTCTGTAAGTCAACGTGGCACTAACCTTACACAGATGTCAATTAGAAGCAAGTACAATAACTTTCAATTAATGCTCTAGTGTGTGTATATTAGATATGCTAGGCTGGCCAATGTTTGTCAACAATTCCCTCTTTATCTTGTACGTGTGTGTGTGTGGGTATATGTGTGTGTTAGTGCATGCGTGTGTGTGCGCATGTGTGATGTGTTTGGGTCCCCACACTGACAGTGTTTTATTGCAGAGCCTCCAGAAGACCCGTCAGGGGCCGCCTCGGGGCCCCTAACTCAACAGCGTGAAGGGGGCCCTGCCTGTGATCTGTGTAACCAGTGTGGTTCCACCAGCGACCAGTCAGGACCAATCCGGCGGTGCAAACAAACACGGTGCACACGGCAGGCCTCCGGGAGCGTGAGGCTGCTCCAGGCGACTCTACGCTCAAGACCAATGATGAGGCCACCGAGCATATTGGCCCTGAAGCCCAGAACCAGCTTCACCCCCAGTACAGCCACTGAACTGCCATCTGCCATTCGTGTGCGTGTGCGTGTGTGTGTGTGTGTGTGCGTACGTCTTGACTTTTGGGCCTTGATGGTTTCACGTCTGGTTCAATTTTGTTCACCTGATTTTGTTTGTACTCATGTGTTAGGTTGTTACGGCCCATGGTCTAGGAGCAACAATGAATTGATGGACACGAGAATTACTGAATTGGGATTTTAATCAGGTTCCCGCATGAAGTCAAAATGTGACTTAAATGGCCAAAGGCCGGACAATCATAGGTCTCAACGCAGGAGACAAAACAAAAGAGAAGAGGTGGCAAGGCTCCAGCCCAACCACCGATCCTTGTGTGAGAGAGCCCTTCCACCTGGATCTAGTCTGCCTAAATAGCCTACACCACCAGGTGTAGGCCATGATTGCCAATCAGCAGCTGGAAGCAGGTGAAAGTTAGAAAATAATCCATACACATAATAATACTAGCAGGGAAGTGCTAAAGTGCATATACAACTAAATAAAATAAAGAGGGTCCGTAACATAGGTTCTAATGTTACGTTCCCAATACACCTTCATCAGTTTCATCAGATGGTTGATTGACAGATTAATTCAGAATTCAACACATTTATGCTAGAATAAGGGCATTACACTCACTTCATTATGCATAAGGCAGAGGCTTTGGACCAAAGTGACTTCCAAGAGAAAAATCTAAGCATACAACTACAATACTACAATAGAGACCTCTCTAAGAGACCTGTCTATAGAGACCTGTCTCTCATAACTCTAATTATGGGTCTGCTCCTTCCATGTACCAGGGCTTGAGTATTTATTCATGAGATCATGATATTCTTCTAAACTAGTGTGTTTAGTATAGTTTAGTGCCCTGGTACGTTAAAGGAGTAGACCCTTAACGAGTGTTAAGAGCAACACTGGATTGTACGATCACCCCCGTTTGGTAACGCTCTACTGCAGGCTCGTTGTCTGTACGTTGACAGTACGGCGAGGCTACGGTCAGCACTAGCGGAATGCAGGCCGTCTTAATGAGGGCCTGGCCTGCGTCTCCTCACTGGGTGATCTGTGCAGATCACACTGTACCTCACGCACGAGAGCCGTTGACACCCGACCCTTAATGAGTAACTTTCGGGCCCCGGGGATGGAAGTGGGCGGCAGCCCCTCTTAATCGAGTGAGGAGGTCAACAGCGCTGTCCGATGGCGTTGCTCAACACTCGTTTGGATCTGATCTGTGGTTGATTAGCTGGCAGGGCTGGCAGGAAGACGTCGTTGGAGAGAGAGAGATAATTAACAATTATTCGCCAAAGGCGAATAGTGGGCGAATAGCCCCCGAGACCTTTGGTCTCGGGGGCTATTCCTTTACTATTCACGGAGCCTGAGGTGAATAATTGTTTTAGTTTATACTACACGTGAACACTAAACACAGACATAAACCAGATAACACTTTTTGCCGTGATTTATTAGATTTTATTAGCGTGACGACTGTCACGCGCGCTCCTAAAACACTATCCTGAGTTTGAGATCTCAGTCTCGGGATATTGCCCAATATCCCGAGATTGCGAACCAATCAAATCGCGCCATCTTAGGAGGTTCACGTGTAGCATATACTAATTTATTTTAGTCCTACTGTTCTGTCTGTTCGTTGTTGTCATGTATGGCGTTTTTGTAGTTTTGAACAGTGCTTTATTCATGCAATTATTATAATCAATTCCAACTTAGCGAGTGTTGGTGTACAGATTTCCTCTCAGCTGTTACGTTCGAAGCGACAGATCAGTGATACGTCTGTACGTCATGTGCACTATTTCTGGTTGTGGGATACAGAAATCTACAGCTCTCTGATGAAGAAATAAAAAAAGGTTTGATTTGTTGTGTCTAACTTTCGTTTTTTCTTAGAGGTTGTCCCACTGACGCAGTTTCTTATAAGAACCCCCCCCCCCCCGCCCCGCCCCACTGTGGAGCAAGCAATCTCGGACAGCTCCTGCACTGTATGAGACCAAGCTGACCAATTTATAACAGGCTTGCAGAAAAAAGTATTGCAGAAAAACCCACTTAACTCGGTAACAGTGACAGGTACAGCATCACAGAACTACACAGCCAGCAAGAGACCAGGACACAACACAAAAGGTCTGTCTATTGTTGGAGCGGCCGACGAACGAACCGCCATGTCTATGTTCAATAGGAATATCTTTCAGTATTCTATCGGATAGAAAATATTTAAGGGTCCCATATTATACCGCCAGGTGTGAATGTGATTTGAAAATGGTCTGTTGGCAAACGTTGCTTGATCTATCCGTCGTTCACATAGATATGCGTGGAACGTATGCGTCAATGCCGCCGCCATCTTGCCGCGGGGTAACCACCCCACCTGAATGAATAAACGTTGATGGGACAGAGGTCATTTCCCAGTCATAATCACTCTCGCCTTGTTTTTACGCAATCTTCAAGTGGGTTTTTACTATCAACACACGTCTGATGTATGTCAGAAACCAACCCGCTTGAAGATTGCTTGATAAGAAGGCGATTTAGAGTGATTTAGACTATTGGGAAAGGACCTCTGCCCCGTCTACGTTCATTCATTCAGGTGGGTGGTTAGCCCGCGGCAAGATGGCGGCATTGGTGACGCATGCTTTGGAAGCCGAATGCGATATCTAGTCAATATGTCTACGTCCTTGTAATGGCTAATCCCACTCAAACCTGGTGGTATAATATGGGACCTTTGAGATCCCTTGTCACATAGTGTGATGAGCGTCTCACGGCCACTGTTTATTATCGTCGGGGAGGGGTGTGTTCCAATATCTCTGAACAAGTTCAAACAAAAAAACAACGGAACAAAAAACTATATTTGAAGCAGTTGTTGAAAGAGCCCAGACACTCTATCATTACACAAATAGCAGCTGAGATCCTGCTTTCAAAACAACCATATTTTCGGTCGGCCGTGTTTTGGAAACAAAGCCGGTATAGAAGGACAAGCGTTCTCCTGTCCGCACTCAGCCTCCTCCTAGACCACTCATTCGCAGGGCATTCTTTTCCTCTGAATCATCTTTGCCGCAGGCTTTACACAAATACAAAGAAAACTTATATCAGCTGGGCAAACGTCCTTCTATACCCAGCCCTTACAGGAATTACAATAGGCAGATATATTTGCCGTGTGTGATAATAAATATTTTAATGCATAAAATATTAAAATGTATAGATGAAAACACTATAGAAATGAAAATATAAATAATATTGAACCAAGGTGAATAGATTCTGAATAGATTATGCAATTTATAACCATGTCTGGCACGTATGTCTGTAATGTGAATTTGCACACACACACACACACACACACACACACATGCATGCACAGTAGCACACACACACACACACACACACACACCTTGCTGACACTTGACACTTTTAGGGGGTAGAGTGCTCCGAATATATTTTTGGGAACCCCGCCTGAACGGGGGCCTCTCGGTACTTTTATTGTCCAAGGAGCTGTGGTTGTTGTTGTTATTGTTGCCAGCAGTGTACAGGGGAGAGGTGAACTGAACATGGAAGGCCCGTCTCTCAGCAGGCCTGTCGCTGCCTCTAAACAGGTCTGTCAGAACTACAGAGCACAGGCACTACTAAGAGTGTTTATGCTCGCCGGCTATGCCCACTTCCTGCTTTTATGCCATTGGCCGTGTTTTGTCAAGGATTGTTCCCACACAATGCTGCCATTCTTTCTCACTTCACCTTCCAGCCGTCCCTACAGGTCACAATTAGCTTCTGTTTTCACTGCTTTACGGGCTGCTCTCAAAGCACAGAAAACAAAAGACCCCTGGGAATGATAACATACTGCGTGTGTGTGTGTGTGTGTGTGTGTGTGTGTGTGTGTGTGTGTGTGTGTGTGTGTGTGTGTGTGTGTGTGTGTGTGAGCCTGAGTAGGCGCATGTGTGTCTGTGTGTGTGTGTTTGTATTGCTGAACAGGTGATCCCAAACAGTAAATTCTTCAAAAACATCCGTATTTATTATTGCAGTATGGACAGTATATGGGCCATATTTTAAAACACAAACAGCTAGAGCAATTTATCAATTTAAATAAATGAGAGGAAGAGAACATTTCTCAAATTACTCACCACAGTGTTTTTAAAAGAAAAGTCCTACATCAATCAGAAACTGCTGCTGCTGCTACTTCAAAACAGCGATAGCAGAAATGGTCCACCAGTTATTTTCTTTGGTCCATAAAAGCATATTCAAACATTAAACAGCAAGTTTTAAACCCCACTGATTAAATGCCGATCAGAGCAGTCCTGATAAATGTCTTAAAAGGCATCAATGAAATCAAAGAAGAACTTTAATTATTTATTTAGTCATAAGATACGACAAAAGGCACAACTTTGTTTGTTGTGAGGGTATCAAACTAGGCTGTATTTGAGATGATGCAAACAACAAACACAAAACACTGAGTGCCTTTCAATTTTTTCATAGCCTTGGTGTTTCGTATAAAACTAACATTAGGTATCAGTAAATCCATTGAAATAGATAAAGAATTAAACAACAACAAAAAAAAATACTTCACAAGGGAACTACAGAAAAAATACCAAGTAACACTGGGAATGCTCTTAACGAAGGATGGAACGGAATTCATTACGAGAGAAATTTGAGTAATCCATAGTACACAGTTAGAATATGAACTGGGAAAACGTTGTTGTTGTTCTTTGTTGCAGAATGACATTTGAAGAGGCCGCTGTAAATACTACTCATCAGGACTCGTTTTCCCTGAGCAAACAGCCTGTCCGACCGATGTGGATTCCTCCGTTTGTTAATCAACTGTCATCCTTCATATCCCACACATAACGCAATCATTTAGACCTTATTAAATACGGGCCCTGACTCTACCAAATAAAATGCGCCGCATCGTATCACAGGGGAAAAGTTATAGGCCTGGTGTGTGTTTGTGTGCGAGTGTGTGTTGGGGGGGGGGGGGGGGGAGGGGGTCAGACATCATGGCTTCTCCACCAGACTGTACTAACACGGCATTATGAAATACTCTCGGAGGCGAGAGAACGAGGAAGGTGGAGAATGATTGGGGGTAGGTTGGTGGTGGTGGGGTTGAGAAGAAAAACTAATTGAAGTGTGATTACGGATCCTCGCGGGCAGGCGGAGGGGGTGGGTGCACTGCTGTTTATTAATATGTCACTTCCAATAAAGACACTCGCTACTCAGATGCGTGTTGTCATGGAGACGTGGCGCGCGCAAGGAGACGGGCAAAAAGGTTAGCGCGCGACGACCGCGCGGCTTCCTCCTCCGCCATCGCGGCGGCGGCGGAGGAGGGCTGTCGGAGCCCGCGCCTGCCAATCACACTCCGTCACAGCGAGGGGTCGAAGGAATCCTTGTAGAAGATTGTATGACAGATATAATTATCTTTCTTTATTTATTTATTTTTTCTGTAATGGGATGGAATAGATTCAATTTGGTTACCCTCGACACTCACAGGATAAATCTCCCCCGGTCCGCTTGTGACTCGGCGGGACCAGACATTTAATAAAAAAAGGAAGAACTATCTGACAGTTTCTTTCCGTGGTTTGCGTACTTTTTTTTTTTGTTCTCAGGTATGTGCATGTGACGTGCGCATGGACAGCTGAGTCAGTGGAACGACCCATCTGGATGCTGTTTAGGTGTCCGTTCCGTCTTCTTTCATGTGGACATCAGTCGTCTTCGCCTAATTTAAGTAAGATGGTGGCATCGTTTCTCACAAGCTGGACCTGTTACAAAGGAACCCCTAAAATGAACACACTGTGGAAATTATTAAATTGCAACAGACGGTTTCGCACACAAATGTGTGACTCGTTTATTTAGTTAGAAAAACAGGAAGTGAAAACCGCACTGCATCACCACGGACCCTGCAATCAGGCTCTACCTCGTGAGACGTTCCGATCATTTAAAGGGGCCGCGGTCCCCGAGCAACCACGCTAACATGAAAGCAGTATTGGACAGTAAATGACGTGCATAACGGTGTGTGGAACAACACTTAACAACACAGGTGAAATACGTGAGAATTATGTATGTTACGTTCACTAAAACATTGTATTATTTGTGAGTAGTAGTAAAGTACAACATGTATGAAGTAGCATCGTAGGTAAAGCACTGTTGTCCACGTTCAAGAACAACACATGCAACACAGTAGTATATTTAGGTTCATTCCAGCATGTAAGAGGTATAAAGTGGTATTGTAGGGATGGATATCTCTTTGGTTGTAGTTTAGACAATAAATCTCATGGAACGCAGGAAGGGGATTGTTCTCCAGCCCGGGCGTGTATATTTTATTTTGACATGTATTTGTTATAAAGTCGATTTTTTTCCCTCCCTTCCCCGCCTTGCTTTAAGACAGATACCAGCCTTCACGTAGAGGAGGACAACCCCTCTCACAGCACCGGGGCTGGTGGCCTGTGGACGCCAGGGGAAGCCGGCGCACATTCCACACCCAGCCTGTTCTTTTCGATGGCAGCCGCACTTGGTTTTTCCTCACGGTGGATCGCTCACCCGCTTCATCGCGGCCAGCGGTGACAGTGTTGCAGCGAAGGCAACATAAAAGACCTGAGAGCGACTCGGTCACCAGCGCTACCGGCCCACACATTCTTAACCTCACTTTCTACTGCAGGAAGCCAAGAAGTCTTTCTTACTTCCAGGCACTGGAAGAGAGAAAAAGAAGCCTACCTGGGTGGATTATAAAATAAACGATCTTTAACGTTATTGATGACTGAGCATTTAGAAAGCTGCACAAGCTGTACTTTCCATACTGTGGGTGTTTATTTTGCCCTTCGCTGTGTTAATGTTGTTATTTGTTAAGCCACAGTGCAATGTTTGATCAAACCAGCTCTCCTTGTGTGCCAAATATAGGGATTACAAGATTTACTATTTTTAGTTCATCTTTATCCAGGCCTGATACGAACTGAGGAGAGTCGTGTGTGTGTGTGTGTGTGTGTGTGCGTGCGTGTGTGCGTTTGAGAGGGGAAGCGCGTTATCAGGGTGGCTTCGAAAGTGAGGTCACTTCCTGTGTGTGCCTCCAGCACCGCCAAGATAAGAGCATACCTACTCTCTGCCCACCCACGGGACTCCTTCCCCACAGGAAGTTGGCACAATGGACTCTCTCTATGTGAGTTTAAACGTCAGGCCACACCTGCCTGACTGTCAACCTATCCAAAATAAGAGCAGATTATGCATTTCCTGCATGGAGTCCATTATTGGCCCCCAAAGATCATTGTGTGACCCTTTGGCACCGAGGGCCTGTGAACGCCGTAGTACTTGTCACTGCAGCTCACTTAGATCAAATCACCCGGCTTCCTTTGTTACTTAGCCACCTGTGTGTGTGTGTGTGTGTGTGTGTGTGTGTGCCTGTGCGTGCGTGCGTGCGTGCGTGCGTGCGTGTGTGTGTGTGTGTTTGTAAACGCTTTCCAAAGCGGGGCTAATGGCTTTAGCAGCGGCAGCAGGAAGTGTGTAATGCTTCTGTGAAAATAATTGTGCTGTCGCCGTGGTGACGGAGCGGAATGCCTTTTAAGCTTTACTTGTCTGCGTTGTCATCGACTCGGAGTGAGGAAGACTCTGCGGTGGAAGTCCTGTCGCTTGTTTTTGTAGTCCACTCTTTGTCATTTGGATGACAAGTTGTTACCATTACATACATATTTGGATTGCACACAAATGATACTTGAAATGATGATACAAATGATACTTTACCCTATACTTTTTTTTTTCCCAGAAAGGATGCATTTATTCATGTTATGTAGTACATTTTTGGTTTCATTCAAATCATCATGTATGTATGCATGGAATTATGCGGGATGAGATCACAACAATTGGATTTACATAGGAACATAGTATAGCTCAATTGAATATGAATGACACGATAATCCTCCATCTCAGCAGATTTAAATGGAGATGTGGCTTTTATATAACGCAGGCCAAGGATTATTACAACCACCTGAGGGAGATGAACACAGGACGAGCTCGAGCCTTCACATCCGTCCTTAAATAGATGTTTCTCTCACAATCTACTTGAGGGGGTTACAAACACAAGCACACACACACACACACACACACACATTACTCCCCCTGCACACACCCCCCCCCCCCCCCTCATGCGTACATACAGTATGTTCAACGCAACGCGTTGATGTGTCCCATTGAGTCTACGGCCACGTAGTGCGTGCACGCGTAGCGTCGAGGGCATTGATAAAGACACGGCTCCTATCCCGGGGCGTCCATCAATCGGTGGGGCAGGAAGAGGGTCAGGTGGATAGCAAACACGTGCTTTTAATGCGTTTGCCTTCCCTTGTTTTTTTTTTTCCCTCGTTGAGTTGTGCCCTTGGTGGGGGTGACAGTGGGTGGGGGAGATGGGGTGGGGGGGTGGTCGGCGGTGGGGGGTGGGGGGGCGTTGATTTCCTGAAGGGGGAAGTTAATAATTCCCTGTCTGCTCAATGCAAATGAGATCTCTGCAGGGGGGGTTAGGCTGTTTATGACTTGTCTTGTTTGCTCCGAGATTTACTTTGCATCGATTTAAATGGAAACATCTATCACAGGCATCCGGCGGCGGCGGCGGCTCTGAGTGCAGAGGCGGTTATGCCGTCAGTGTCTCCTCAGCCTTATTAGCGTCTGGGCTGAGTTGTAATTGTCGACGCTACATCCTCAGGATGGCATGGCAAATACATGTGTGTGATGTGAGAGATGAGAGCAATATTTCAGGAGGAAAACGGGAGAAAAAAACGACGCCTGTATTGTTATCATTAAGCGGGTGTCGTGGTACGAATGAATCGGTAAGCGAAGGAGATTTGATTTGTAATGAGAATGACCTGCAGTTTGAAAGCATAGGATGAAATATGGAAGAGATAAAAAAACACATTATTTCCCATCTCTCATTGCTATTCTACATGTGGTGTTTTATGATAGTGTTAAGATTGAAATTAGGTCACAGAACTAGTGAGTAAATTCAATGAATGGGATATTGTATGTGTGTGTGCGTGTGTGTGTGTGTGTGTGTGCAAGATAGGCAGCAGTGTGACAGATTTAGTTAATGGTACTTGTCTTAATTGCTTGTTGGCTAGGAAAAATGTTGAGCTAAATCTGGGCGCACAATTTGTTGCACATGCGACAAATGCAACGCACATGTGAGACATGAGTCATCGGCATCATCGCTCAACTCATTGCTGAAGAACAATTTCCATATTGCCGATGCTAGGCAGGGTCTCTGTTGTGATGCTTGTGTGTCTCTCTCACCAGAGGATTTGAAATAAACAGAAAAGGTCAAGAGGACCCATAGAGCGAGAGCTGAATAAAATAAAGAAAACAAACACCCAGCAAAGACATTAAGCAAAGACACAATCCCTGGGGCATTTATTGTGAAACGTTTTTAAGAGGAGCCTGGTTTAGAAACAGGCGAAACGGAGGATCTAGGGCTCATTCAAACAAAATGACACCATGGAAAATAATTATCCCTCTTGACCTCGTGTCGTTCAACATGTTTCAAATGATTACCCTATTAATAATCCTCCCTGAACATTATAAACTCTCTCTCAGCGCACCTTGTCGGTATTGTTTTTGCAACAGTTTTACTCAATTTCACTCTAGCTAAACTGTAATGCTGCCAGAGAAGTACAGCAGGAAGGTGATGGAGAGTTCAGTGGTGATGGGCGAATGCTGTGTTTATGAAGATGAAAACATTTACATGTGTGTGTGTGTGTGTGTGTGTGTGTGTTACACATGAGTGTGGTAGTGGGTGTTTTACACTCTCCTCTTTATACAAAGGACCCCCTTTTTCATTCGTTCCACACCGAGCCCAGAGGATTCGGAGGAGGCATCATCATCAATCATCACCGGAAAAAATGTCCCTTTTTTCCCATATCCCTCCGTACGTTTGACCTTTCCCCAGCGGTATTTATTTGTCTCCTTAGGAAGGAATTTATTCTCTTTATCTTGATAAAACAAAGAACGTTTTTTCCCTCTGCACAGAGATCAGATGTTTCTCCTCCTGTCATGAGGTGTGTGTGTACACACGCACAACCAGAACCTCGCCACCGCCACCACCAGCTCCTTGGTGGAGACCTGCCGTCGTGACTGCGTGTTTGAGCAGATTTCCCCCCCCCCCCCCCGCGTGACATCTAAGCAGGAGAAGACGATCCTCCTCCGAGTATCGGATGACGAGAAGCAGCAGGACCTTCATGTGTTTCCTATTCACAGAGACGGCGCCTAGTGTTTGGCACGCAGCAGTAAAACGAACAAAGTTAATCGGCTTTGACGTGGGAAGCGTTCAACCTGACATCATCCCAATAATATTGTGATCCAGATCAGCCTCGGATGGTGAAAATGTCAAGCCCGTTTTGCTCGGTGTTTGCCTCCGATGAGCATTAATCAGATCCCCCCCCCCCCCCCCGTATTGGGGATACAAAGCCAAAGCTTTTGCAATATGCCAAACGTGGTGTGTTTAAGATAAGCCCGTTCATTGGAATCGTCTTTCGAGTAAGTGCCTGAGAATCAGTGATATCGGGCGGTGGGTGGGGGGGGCAAAGCCCGTACGATTGCATATTTATCCCCACTGGGTTTAATTTACCCCCGTGATATGAGCAGCGCATGACCAGGAGCTGCCCGGCCCCTCTACTTCCCTACCGCCCCCCCACCGGTAGCCCGTCCCCTGTGGAGAAGGCAGCTCACTGATGGCCCGTCCTGCAGAGAATTGGCCTACCGTGGCCTTTCACATGTGGAGTGTCAGTGGGGAGATCCTGGCAGGACTCTCTCCACCCACCGCCCATCGGCTCCCTACCCCCCGGCCAAACCAGGCCTCACCACCGGACCACCTTCCCCAGAGAGGTAGGGGGAGAACAGGGAGCAATCCGTCAGGGCTCACGGCCCTCGCCCTCGTAACTCCCTCGCATAGCCCTGATTTTACCCCCCTTCAGGGCAGTAATCTCAGTCTGGCAGTGCATTAAAGACGGGACCGAAGCAGGGGGAGATCAACTCCCGTCTGCATGTTTGAAAGCGCCCCCCCCCCACCCCCCCGCAGGGAATGTGATGATGAAGGGGCTTAATCTACACCTATCCGATGCATGGCCCGTCTCAAAGCTTCGGCGGCCGCCTTGAGCTACTTCATACCAGGAGGGGACTTGGCAGTGGTATCCAAGAGTCTTAGAGGTGGAGAATGCGAGGAGAGGGAGAGGAACCGTGAAAGAAATTAAATGAGAGGGACGCCATCGTGTGATAAGCGCATGGACTGAGCATCAATAAGACGGGGGCGCCCGGCTGTAATGAGTAACCTTACTCATTCACAAAGTGAAGGTCAGCGCTATCTCAGCCATCTTGGTGCCGCCCCAAATGAAAAGGGTACAACGTAAATCTGCTTCAATTTAATCTAAAAAGCTTAGCCATTTCTTTTCCCCCCGTCTTCACGCTCAAAGCCTTCACACTGAGCCACACAAGAGGCCCGCAAACGGTTTTGAAGGACAGCAGGACGGAACACAAAGGGAATCAAATGTTTGTGTAAGCGTTGACAGTATGTGGCCGGTGTCAACTGCCTCCCTGAGGTCGTTTGGAAGATAAGTCTTCTTTTTTTTTTCTGGGATCCAGCATCCGACTTCTCTCTGAGATAAGCCCTGGGACCAAGACTTCCCCCAATGAGATTCAGGACTGGGGAGAGGTGCATGCTGTGCCCACTTTTGGTTCTGTCATGGATTTGTCCTGACAAAGAAGAGAAAAATGGCCAAAGAAATACAGCTTTTCATTATCTATTATCAGCTGGAGAAAAAGCTGAAAAAGTGGCACCCTGGAAGGCACTTGGACGGTTGTTCATAGGATTATTTCCCGACCAATAGGTCCAAGTTTGTCATCCAACATTTTTCGTCCAGAGACAATAATAAACACTAAATTTTGGGGTTTTTTCAAACTCATTTTAATCAAATGTTGAAAAAAGACCAGCAATCAAAAGGATTTTCAGCTTTCAGACGGGGTCCAACATTGGAATCAATAATTGCCTTGTGCTTGTCAGTAATGAATGACTATGGTGCCTTTCTCCAGACTGGGTAGCCCCGCCCGTTCTGCCGGCGATTTGAATTCGCCCTGCAGAAGCGTCTGGAGATGAGCAATACATTTCTTTCTGCTTCCGATATGTTTTTGCGGAAGTCAATCACCAAGCTGGCTTTTCCCCCTGGCGCGCTATTGGCTGGTTTAACACAATGAAGACAGGGAAGCGACGGCAAGCAGTCAATTGCGTACAGAGTCAGTTGAACTACGCCCGTTGATCACGCCTCTTGTGCTGAAGAAAATGACTGCAGCCTCCCCAGACCAACGTGCAATCTACAATTGAGCTTGGTCTGGCAATAGCCAGGCTAGCCTTTCTCCCCAGCAGCCCACGTCATTTCCACTTGGCATCGTTCAGTCACATGTGCCACACAGTCATCCATGTACACCATGGACCACCACCACGAGGCAGATCACACCAGAGGAAGAGTAGCAAGGGTCAGCCAGACTTATCTCCCATAAAGTCGATGTCACAAACATGGCCCAATCCACTCAGAGCCCAGACATTATATCAGCTCACTGATTGGCCGGCCTTAGTCCAAGAAGGGCGGGCTGTGGCGTTTAATATAATCCTGACCTGGCATTCGCTGTCCAGCATTATTAGATCACTTACTAAATCCTATCAAGTGTATTGCCATCTGTGACTGTGCTCACCGCCCTTAATAGTTTGTTATTAAAGCCAGAGTCCAACATGTCCCTGTTTGTCTGCATTGGGTATTTGGGTATTATGGGAGAGGAGGAGAGCAGAAGCTTCTGAGACAGGATTAGGGCTTTAGCAGGGTGGTGGGAATCTCAGCGGGAATATTACTGCAGAGATTTCCCAAGGGGTTAACAGTCAACTTTTAAACCCCTGGATAACAGTAATGTACACTGGCATCGTGGAATTTATACAGATCATGGAAAGAAAGCTTTTCCCAACTTAAATAAGGTTACTTTTAGGCATATTAAGCATTGACATTTATTGTTTCTATTATTAATTATTTTACATCTACATATATTTCTTACCCACCTCCAAAACTGACCAAAACAAGTTTTTGTGATTAGCGGTGGGGCCCTTCTGTATGTTGGTAGGCAGGGACCTGTAAGCAATCAACAATGAAATCCTTAATGGTCTAATCAGAACTGCTCTTTTATTTTTCTTGCCCTAACAACCCTATTTTACATCACAATACAGAAGCAACATGCCCTCAGAACACTTTTTCATTCATTATTTTTTTCTGGTGCCTGTCATTTTTTTATTTCTAGGATAGAAAAGGGCACTCCTTATTTCAACAATTACACTTAAAAGTTACCAGAGAATTGTTATATAAGAATGCATTTTGTAACTTCTTGTTCATTATATAAAATCCCGACCCAAATCTATTTCTCATAATCATCTCCCTTTATGTCGATATGCTTCTAACAAGGCCTACAATCTTCTCTGTGAATACATTTTTAATTCAGAAGGTTGTATAACACTTTGTAAAATTGCAAGATAAATGCTAAATCTTAATCAGTATTAGCAATTATTTAGTATATTGCCCGCACTAACTAGCTCTGACGACTCAGCTGTATGGACCTATGCAATAATTCTGTTCTAGCAATTTAAGATGTACAGTACGTTTGAAACTGTCGGTCGCATAATGCTGATAAAGTTAAAGACCAAAAAAAAAGAAAGTATCAATAATAAATGTGGTGTGCGCTCTTTCATATTTGTTTTACCATCATTAACCCACATAGTAGTTAACTTTGGACAAGAAATGGCGCACATACCCACAAGCTTATTATGCTTCTTAGTAAGATTGAGAATGTTTGCTCAAGGGCACTTCGACGGCATCTTCACCAGGAGGGGGTAGAGGTTGAACACCAGTGACACCCATGATGGATTAATGCCCACCGTCTCTAACCATTGCAGAGCAAAGTAGAGGTTAATATGGAGGTGACCCTGGTTGCAATAGATGCAATGTGCTTGGTACGACGAGGATGTAACAGTACAGCACCCCCGAGTGGTTCACCAGCCTTGGGGTTACCAGTGCAGTATGTTTGCCGTTTATCAAAGCCATACTGTACCTATGCTGTAAGTGCTAAAATAGATGTTGTTGTTTTTTTTATATGTGGGGCAATTTTCTACTTTATTTCCCCAGCAACCCCAGTAGGAGTGGACTTAATTGTTACGTTGACAAACTGTAATGCTCGGCTTGCAGTCTTGTTTTACGTCTTCTCGTGATGCTTATATTAATGTTATTAGGATCCTTACACCCCAACAATCACAGCGATGATGATAACTTTTCTCTGACCTTTCTTTGACCCCCCCACCCCCCCACCCCCCTCAGCCCCTCTCTAGCATAACTCGACTTTATTTCCTCCCACAATGCGGAATCGACCCATCAACCTCCCAACTCCATAACACACTAATTGTTTCCAGCACCTGAGCCAAGAGTCTCACAGAAAGAAAGGAAAAAAACAAAAAGCGGGAGAGTCACAAACACAATTATGCTAATGGTTGACAAGACAGCAGAGAGAATGAGGGAGAGAGAGGGGGGATAATTGCGTATTTTTTTTGGATGAACATGACTTGACATCCTGAATTGCATCTGCTACTCATCAGTCATCGGTGGAGCGAGAGCTCACAGCTGGAACACAACAACTTTGATGCGCTGCACGCCGACGACAAAAAAGCCTTTTCCTTTGGAGATCAACTTTCAGTGACAAGAAATAACAAACTTTGTTTGGTAAAGAGGGTGGAGTCGCACGGTGGTCGCCCAATCGAGTGGTGCAGCAAGATGCGAGTGCCATAGGAGTGGCAGCGGGGAAAAAAGGGAGATGCGCGTGTGTGCGTGTGTGTGTCGGATTGGTTCCTGGCAAAGCCTTGATGTCACCAGAGGAACTATTATATATTCATTTGAATCATGCGCATGCAAATGGATACATTCAATATCCAGTTGGCAAGTCTGCTGCCACAGGACGGTCTCATTACGACGAGAGGGTTATTCATCTCCGCGCAGAAATTAGTTCAACTAAGGTTAATTACACACGGCGCACTGACGAAACAACACAATGCGAGACACATTTGCTATAGACATAACCTAGAGTAACTTCTGTTAATTAAACTAATGTGAGATTGCATTTTTACAGTGAATTAATATCTGAGGCCCGCTGGAGATGAGAGAGAGCAGTGAAATGTGGCAACGGCATGGCCGGCATGGCGCTGCACGCACCGCTTTTCTGCACATTTTTGTTTGTCACGTTTCCTTTGATTCAGCAGTCAAGGAAACAGCCATTAGTCTGTCCCTGGGAGGCAGGATGCTGTCCGACTGAGTAATGTCCTGGATCATTTTCCACGCGGGCCGGGCGGATTGGTGCACCAGCAGCCCTGGTTCACACCGGCAGGCCGCGGTGGCATTGTGCGCATAGAGAGGAGAGGCTCCCTCACTGTTTGCCCCCCCCCCCCCCCCCCGAGACCAGCGCCAGTGGAGGAGATCTGGACCCCCGATGGCAGTGGATGTGAATCAGGAGCCTGGACATTTGACAATTGATGTGGCGCCTTTGGTTTTACGCGTTTCGGTTTTATGTGTTTCTAAACACCTCGTCGCTGGGAGAGTTTGCCTGGGAAATCGTTTTATAAGGTTGAGATCGAAACAAACATGCTAGTAAATATACTTGATGCCCCTGCTTGTCTCGCTGGTCAAATAAATAAGACCAGAATTCTTTTTTTTTTTTTTTACAACAGATTTTTGTTTTTGTTTTAACGGAGGGAGGTGAAAAAGGGCTTGGGGGAGAGAGGTGGGAAGGAAGGGAAATTACAAAAAGAAAGTAAGTGCAATTTCAAGGGCTATAAATGCCACGCGGAAAGACACGTGTACTTGATGTAGCCTCCTAATGGAAACTGTGGGCTCAAATCAAACCCTTGCACAATGAAAAATGACCACACGCCCTCCACCTGCCCCAAGCCCCTGATCCCCCCCCCCCCCCCTCACTCCACCTCAACCACCGGACACAAAAACACACAATCCACCACAAAAAAAAAAAAAACCTCTTTCAAAGTGGCCAGCTGCAGCAACAACCTTCAGCCCCGGAGGCGTGGAGTGCTCTGGTCGTCGCTCTGCTTGTTGTCCCTGAGAAACGGACGCGCCGCCGCCACCGCCGCCGCCGCGCTCGCGCTCGCGCTCCGAGGGCCAAACCGCGCCTCGGTGCCACGCTCCTGAAAGGGGTTTTGATGTGCGAGCTGGGGGAGGTGAGCGGGGGGGCTGGAGTGCCGGTGGCTGAGTGTTGGGGAGAGGGTTAGGGTACGGCGCCGCGCGCCGCGGCTTTGTGGGGCCGCCGGTGAGTGATGCCACAGACAGGCCCTCGCTTTGTTCCGTGCGTGTCGTTTGTTCCGCTGTTACGAAGGAGTACGAGTTTTTTTTTTGCAATCTGCTTCAGAGTGAGGAGCGGGGGGGGGGGGGGGGGGGGGTGATGGTTGTGCCGTGGCGAGCTGGGATGTGAGCGAGCTCCTTTCTTCACCGTTGAGATAATGGAGGCCCCTCCTTGCGTTCGATGAAAAGCGGAACGGCGACGGAGGAGGTTGGAGGTTGGAGTCATTGTTGTTGTGACCAGCTGAGCCAAATAACCCTTCCCCCCCCCCGCCCCCCCCACCACCACCACCACCACCCCGTCAAATCTCTGTGCCAAAGTCTTTATTCAAGCATGTAAAGACAAGAACTGAGCTAATGAGGAAGAGGACGGGGGAACACAAAGTGCAGCATCTGCCTAATTAATAGTCCCGAGTGAGATGGAAACGTACCGCTGTGCTAATACAGTAGAGTGACCAACAGGTGTGAGGCACCCTGGGGTGCGGCTAATGCTATTATTTACCGTTTAGTCATTGAGCAGACACTGATCCCCTGAGTGACTGGCAGTGAGTTCAGATAGAGGTCGTGAGGGAGCCGTTAGGGGTGACGCTTCTTGCTCAAGAATGCTAGCGAGTATGATTTGTAGCAGTTCGCCATGCTACGCTATCCAGCCCCGGGGAGATAATGTCGTCGAAAGCCAAGCACACACACACGACTAAATATGTGTGAACTTGTGAGCATGAGGTTCTGGAGCACCAACGTGTACGTACCTTTTGTTTATTTATGTGTAGAATGAAATGTTGTTGTTTGTTTAAGTGAGGTGTCAGACTCTTCTGGCATTGTCTCCAAGCACTGAACTTAAATCAATTTGTGTTCTGTCATATTAAATAATTATAATTGTTTTAATTGCGTAATGATTTTTCTTTCACACACTTAAAAACCCAATTCTTTTGTTTACTTTCTATAATAATTATAATTTATTGAAACAAATTATAATCATTTCCATGGCGGTGTTTTTTCAAGGAACTCAAACAGTTTGAGGGGGGGGGGCGGGGGGGGGGGGGATCACACCTCATCTACAACCCTGTGTAGCTTCCACCTGGGTGGTGCACGGCTGCTCACCAGAACGCTCACCACACACCGGCCCTCGCAGTGGACTGGAGGAGGAACGACGCTATCCAATTACAGATCAGGCCATTATCAGGGGGCCGTGTTGGTGCGAGAACCAGCCGGGAGTTAGACCAGCAACCCCGGGGTTAGCGCCTGTACCCTGCGGTGAGTCTCAGGGTGTCTTCAGGCAGCACAGGGGCTTGGGACCGCAGTTTAGTGTCTCGTCAAAAGACTGTCCTCTTGGACAGGACAGGGTCCGTGTCTGCACAGGGGGCGACTGGGGTCATTAGAGGTGAGGGCCCCCTCATGGCCCCTCAACACCCCCAAAACTAGCCCCTAGGAATTGAAACGTATCCGGTACATATGGTGATGATTAGAAGTCGCCCTTGGCCTGTTCTCACAAATCTATCAAAATATGACTTTCAGATTGTGTTTATTAGACTTTGAGAGAGAGAGAGAGACATAGAGAGAGAAAGAGAGCGCAAAGAGAGAGAGAAACTGAGAAAGAGAGAGAGAAAGAGAGAATTAAGCTTTGCTTAAACATCTATTATGACCACCTCTGTGTGTCTGGTTTCAGCTGAAGGCCATTTGAACATCACCTATGTCTCTTATTATCTGCTTATGTCATGGTAATCCTCTCTCTTGCATCCCTCTCTCACACCATCGTCTCTCACACACACTCTCCTCTCTCATACATTTTCTTCTCTCTCACACTCTCTTTTCTCTCTCACACTCTTCTCTCGCTCTCTTCACTACAGAAGTGAACTTGTCACGGGCGCAATTTTGAATTTCCTATCAGACTTATGCAGTAAGATGCTATGAAACAGTAGACCTTTCATGCAGCATGCTGAGGGGAGAAGGGAGGGAGAGAAAGAGAGAGAGTGCAGGACAGATAAACGATTAAGCTAAGAAAAAAGAAATGGGCTAGATGTTGGACAATACAAATAGAGAGAATGAGAGAAATATAGTGGATCAAAGAGAGAGAACACTATGAAGAGAGTGAGAGAGAGAGAGAGAGAGAGAGAGAGGGGCTTGGGGGAGTTCTGGGTAAAATGGCATCGGTGCTTCCATTAACTCTTTCTATTTGACTGCTCTTTGGTCTGCAACCGCTCACGACTCTGGATTTCAAGCAGCTGTTTTGCCAGATCAGTGGACACCGAATACATTAAGGGGAGAAAAAGTCTGTGCCCAGGCATGGTTGAAATGCAAACATTTCATGCTCCCAAAATCACATCATTCCAGTACCTGCTGAACCCAAAAGAGAAAATGTTCTCCCACTTTTACTTCCAGGACACAGGTACCTGCCCAAGGCATTGAAGTAGAGCGAGAGAGGGATGGAGGGAGGGAGAGATTCGGAGTGAGAGTGAGAGAGATAGGGACAGGGAGAAAGACAGAGGAAGAGAGATGGAGAGAGAGAGAGAGGGAAAGAGAGAACCGCTTTATAGAGCTTGTTCACAATCCTCATAAACACCATAAGATTACTTCTCCTTTCCATTTTCTCATGAGCCCTGAATCATTAATGTGTGTGTGTGTGTGTGTGTAAGTGTGTGTGTATGTGTGTGTGTGTGTGTGCGTGCGCGCGCGTGTGTGCAATTTAAGAGTTAGATATTTGTCTTAATCATGCCTGTTCAATCATGGTGCCCCCCCACCCCTCTTATGCATACAGACAATAGTAATCAATTTCCACTGTTGACCCCCGACCCCGACCCTTTGGTTTGCTGACCCAGAGAAAATGAAAGTCCTCGCTTCCGATTGGTTCACACACCGAGGTTGGCTGTAATCACAGCTCCCACACATTTGATTTGGATAACATTCCTAAATGATGTCACGGATACACAGATCCAATGAAGGTCTTAGTGTGGTTGAGTTTGTGTGCGTTTTTGCTTGCTTGTGTGTGTGTGTGTGTGTGTGTGTGTATGTGTGTGTGAATAAAGTGTGTATGTTTTTTTTGTTGATCTGTATGATTGAATGTGTTACGTGTGTGTGTTGGTGTGGTGTACATGTGTGTATGGTGTGTTTGTCTGATCTGGTGTGTAATCTGGTGTGTGACTGTGGTGGAGGGGTTGAGGGGTTAATCTCTTGTAGAGGGCGAGGTAATTTCATTTTTCTCAGAGCCATCATAAGTTTGTCACCTGGCACTCGCAGCGTGTCAGGGTATTTTCACCTCCCGGGAGCCACTCCGTTTTAGTGGGCCTAACAAATTTTACCCATGAGTAATGCGATGGAATTCTAATCGAATGTCACATCATGACAGCCTTGCATGTAACTGTGCACGTTCCTTCCGGTGTGGTTTGGTGCATTCATTTATATTTGTTTGTGTGTGTGTGTGTGTGTATGTGTGTGAGGAATGCATGTGTATGTGTGAGCTCATAGGGCTGTGTGCATCGTGTGTGGGTGTGTGTTTGTTAATGTGTCAACTTGTGCACATTTGTATGTACATTTGCGCCAGTCGATGTTGGTGTGGGTATGTGCGTATTTGCATTTACTTTTGTGTGTGTATGTGTGTGTGTGTATATGTGTGT
>NC_140284.1:1918874-2002142 GCF_964030765.1 Micromesistius poutassou
CCACCACCACCAGCACCATCACCACCACCACCCACCACCACCACCACCACCACCCGCCACCACCACCACCACCACCACCACCACCCGCCACCACCACCACCACCAGGCACATCACCACACCCACCACCCACCACCACCACCACCACCCGCCACCACCACCACCAGCACCACCTCCACCACCACCCCCCACCACCACCACCACCCACCACCACCGGACCATCGGACGGAGCAAACGTGGAGGAATGAATCATTTCTTCTGCTCCTCCGTTTTCGAAAAACTTGCGGGGAAAAAAAAAAAAAGACCCAATTAATTCTGCGCTTCGCGCACCTCATCTTTTAATTATCGCTGCATTAGACGCCGATAAGGTGTGCAAGGCGGGGCCCGCGGAGCAGGTGTGACCTCACGCTCTGTTTAATTAGCGCCACCGCCGACGGGGCTGACAGCCAATCAGAGGCGGCAGGAAAGGAAAGAGAAAAAAAACAAACAGACATAAGGGGTGGCGGGGGGGGGGTCGGGGGGGGGGGGAAATGCTCTCTGTTCAGACAGTGCTGGAGAGCATTCTCATTATACCACCTATCTTCATCTCACACACACACACACACACACACACACACACTACAAGTACGCACACACACACACACACCACACACACACTACAAGTACGCACCACAAACTAACGCACACCCACGCACTTGCATGAACACAGATGCATAAACACACCCCATCGCACACATACGTGAGTATAATAGACGCAAAACCACGCACACAAACACACACACACCTACACACACACATGCTTATAAACACACACACAATGGGTTGTAATTGGTGGTTGCGGGAAACGTGCCAAGGTGTAAAGAGTGGCCAGATGCATGTTTCAACACAAACACGGCATTGGACCTTAACGTGGGCGATAAATTAAACACACAAAGAAGACAAGAAGGACTCCAGGGAATACACCCCGTTACATCTGCCGAGGAAAACAATAGGAGGGAGGCGGGGCAGTAGCGGTCCCGTCTTCTTATTGGTCCATCCAGGGCCGTGGGGGTGGAAACCTTTCTGGTTTGTTTGTAAGTCTCTCAGCGTAGAAAGGAAACAGGTTCATATTAACTTTGCCTTTCAAATTTGTATTTTGTCAGAACGGCCTGTATAGTGCTCTTTCGAATTCTTAAGGTATTGACAAAGGCACAGAGGCCATTTTGAGCCTGATTACTGCATCATTTTCCGGATATTTTGCATAATTCTGTCTCAACGAGAAGTGAAACGGCAGCCGATTGTCTTCTCATGCCACTTCTGGGACATTTGTCGTTTAAATATTAATCTAGCTTCCTGGATTAACAAGCTACCTATCCCATGTTGACTGTATTTTCTATGTATATATTTATTGTATTTTAAAGAGGTTTCAACTCGCAGTTTGTGCATGTGTGCTTTCTTTTGCGTGTGCATACAGATACATAGATAGAGAGAGAGAGAGAGAGAGAGAAATAGAGAGAGAGAGAGAGAGAGAGAGAGAGAGAGAGAGAGAGAGACACACAGACAGACGTTGGGACTGCTAGGTAGTACGATAGAAAAATCTAAACCAGAAAGTTAACGAGCAAGGAAGAGAAAGTGATGTGAACAGGGACAGAGTGACTGCATCTGAAGGGAGGGCTGAAGTGGTGATCACTGATGCAGCCAAGCGCCTGGAGGTGGACAGCATGCTAAAACACAGACAGACACACACTCACACACACACACTCACACATACACAAACGAAGCAGAAGCCCGCACACACACACAAACACACACACACACACACACACACACACACACACACACACACACACACACACACACACATACACAAACGAAGCAGAAGCCCGCACACACACACAAACACACACACACACACACACACACACACACACACACACACACACACACACACACACACATACACAAACGAAGCAGAAGCCCGCACACACACACACACACACACACACACACACACACACACACACACACATATCCATGAAATTAACTCTTATTAACAGTACATAACATTTGCACATTTAACAGGAGGCCTGTGTCGTCTGCTTGCTGCTGCTGGATCCAGGGATGAGCCCGGGAGTCTGGCCATCTCCACAAAGCCATAAAGTAAACATATATTCATTTCCCCTCACGCGCCCCACATGACGCCCCGGCCGGGCGGTCAGTTACACCGGGATCAACAAAGTTCCTCACTTTGGCCGCGCTGGGTTCATTAAATCACTGGAACAGATGCTTGCCGCCTCTCTATTGGAGCAGGTTGGCCCCGTTGCTACGGTTACAAACTGTTCTCCTAAGTCAAAATCCAAACCTAAAAGTATTTTTCCGGCAGATTTACACGGTGTGCATAGATATGCGCATGTATGCGCACTGTGTACATCTGCTGGAAAAATACTTTTCGGTTTAGATTTTGGCTTTGTTTGCAAGTGGTTTTTGATTCTGAGTGACTGATACAACTGATAAAAAAACGTTAATTTCAGTTAAGAATGACTGGATATCTTTTGATTATGGTTGACTATCTGCAACTGAGATATGGATCTGTTTGAATGCATTGAATTTACTGTACATTCCAAACCATTTGAAGTATACATGAATGTGGAAGCCCATATCAAAGCTCCTCCAATGCATACAACTAGGCTAAGCGACAGTGAAAACATTCAAGTGGACATTTTAATTAGTTATTTAGATTATTTAGATTAACTTGAAACCACATCATTTAACCCTGTTAGTGAAAGGTTTCATTACAATTCCAAAATAAGTGTTAAGGTATAATAATAGCTCCCTAAGAGATCAATATTTTCTGATGATGACTACTGAACAAAAAAGCTTTCTTGTGGTACATCTCAGTTTTTTACCTGCAACACTTTCATGTGCATAATCTGTAACTCTCCACTCAAGTGATCCACCTCTCAGGGTAACGTCTTCCTCCAGACGGGGCCTTGGTTCCTGGCTGGGAGTACTTAGGCAGATCAAAGTTTAAACTCCCCGGCCCTTCACACTGCTCAGCCACGTTTGGATGATTCTCTCCAGTCTGACGCGGGCGAACGCGGGTCACAGGTGGCTCGTTGTCATCAGGAGTTGAGGGAAATCCCACTTTTTTGGGTAATCTGTTTGACATTATCCTCATTGATAATTCATTAAGAGATCATGTAATTCCCAGGTATGCATCGCGAAAATGTTTAATAAATAATAATGTTATGTTCATATCTTACCATCCCGGTGTCCTCATCCCAAACATCTAAATTGTGATATCAATATGAAGATGGGTATCTGAAATATTGATGACATTTGCATAGGGCGATCCACTTCCAGTTTTCATTTTATCATTATTAACATCTGATCCTCTCCAGCTGCCCTGAGAGCAAGGAAGTCAGTTTACGAATAAAAATGTTATCAATTTACTAAAATTAACATTTGAACATTAGAATATATACTAGAAGATGTGTCTTTACGTTCTCCACCTCTGGGGGGTTCTGCTTAAACTCAAACTGTCCAGTAAAGTAATAAAAGTATTTTACATTTAAAAAAATGTATTTTGCAAAGCAACGTACAAGTGAGCCTGAGAACAGTGAAAACAAACATTTGAAACCAAAGTTACTTCAGAAAAGTTGTTTAAACAGGAGCAATTATTGTACAACAACTGGACAGAGTGCAGGGAAGATATCAGAGAGAGACAGCCATACATGAGTCTCTCTCTCTCTCTCTCTCTCTCTCTCTCTCTCTCTCTCTCTCTCTGGCAAACGTTTCAGCATGCCATGTCTGGTAAAGCTGGCACTCTTGCTCTCTCCATGCTTCAGCTGTTCCGGATCTGGAGCGGGTTTACACTCGACCCCGGCCAGCGCCTCAGTAGTGGGGGGCTATATGAAGCTCTGTTATCGTAGAGCATCTCTCTCCCCGTCTTGGCGTTACCTCCCAGAAAACCTTGTCGTCAGGTCGATAGGGAGTGGCATCCCACTGGTGCAGCGGGGTTACATTGTAAAGGGAGTGCATTTCCACACCACTTTTCTAACCAGTGACCAATCAAAGCGCTTTACAATAACACCTAACATTCACCCATTCATTCACACATTCACACCGACAGTGGTGTCAACCACGCCGGGAGCAGTGAAGTTGAGGTGTCTCGCTCAGGGACACCTCGACACTGATCTAGGAGGAGCCGGGGATCGAACTAGCAACCTTGCAGCTACCAGCCAGCCTGCTGCTACCTCCTGAGCCACATGCCGGCCCCAATCCCCACAGCGACTTCCACCTGGTTTATCCTCGGGTCATGCCTATTTTACACCCGTGGTTTCGGGTGGGTTTTCCGGCTTCTCTCTATAAAGAACATTATGGGTCCTCGTCGTGTCATAACGGCGGAGGCGCGTTATGAGTTTAAACTGCCCCGTCGAGGAACATTCGGGGGTTTGTCCTGAAAATGTGTTAAATGCGTTTGCCAAAGAATATCCATTAGGCTGTGGGCCGGGCGGTTAAATAGGCCCAAGAGTGTGGACACAACACAGTGTCACCTCTAATACCTGACTCCTCCGTCCTCGATGAAGTTCACGGCTTAACTGAGAGACGAACACACACATAACACAAGTTTATGACCTGTGAAGTTGGAGCTTTAAAAAACGCCAGGCCGGTCTCGTCGATGATGTCATGGACTGAACCTGGCTCGTTTGTTGTTAAAACGTGCACGATGCCGGCTTCCCCCTCTGATGTCTCTCTTGCCATTCCTGATGCTCCCATTGTTCGGAGCACACTTTTTAGTTTCCATGGCAACTAATTATTGCTTCTATCTTTTTTTTTTTGTTTTGTTTTGTTTAGGGGAGGGAACTTGGCGTTAAGACCCGTGGTCTCCTTGGTGAGAGTCAATGATGCCGAATTATTCATTTGGTCCAATTATTGTTTGGCTGTGGTAAGCGGGGCATGCTGTGTGTGTATCTGTGTGTGTATGTGGGCGTGTTTTAGTGCTTGGGTCTCAGTGTGTTGTTGTGTTTGTGTGTGTGTGTGTGTTTTAGTGTTTGTGTCTTAGTGTGTTAATTGTGTTAATTGTGTGTGTGTGTGTGTGTGTGTGTGTGTGTTTGTGTCGGTGTGTGCGTGCATTTGTGCATTCATGTGTGTGTGAACCTGCTCACACCCTTGCCATATTTTGCAGTCTGTGAACCGACAAGGGGGTTGTGAGCAATGAGATTAATTACACAAATTCAAGCCAGAATATTCAATTGAACCGTGACTGCATTTGCGAATTTGACCTCTTTATGATACACTTGCACCACTAACACCAGTGCTTTGGTGATCACACACCCCACACTGCAGTACTAAGCTTACTGAGTATCAGTATAATATCTCTACTTTGTTGTATTGCCTCAATTTACACACATTTAACAATGTTAAAATATTTTATTATGTCATATAATATTTTTATATATTTTATTATTTTATGTAATACATTCAAATACATGTCATTAAGGGTCTTGTTCAAGGCTGCCTACAGGTAAGTTGTGGACATTGGGGATTGAACCCAGTACATTCCGGCTTGTTGTCAAACACCCAAGTCCCTTTGCTCCATTGTGCATATAACGACAGCCATATACATCTCCTCCTCACCTAATCTATATCAGAAACATGACTCATTCCTTGCTGCTGCTCTGTTAATCCTGGGTCTGAGCTCAGGGAGCTGTTCTGTGTCAGTAGACCACTGGCCCTCCGCCCCGTGAGCCTTTTGTTTTTTTACTGATTAAAACGTTTGATCCACCATGACACCGCGAGCTAATCTGAGCGCCCCGCAAATAGAAAACGGGCTAGGCCTCCCGCCATGTGGGTCTCTGGTCGTGTGTTTACCTCCGGACCAGTCATCCCTCGCACGAACCTCTTCTCAGAAGAAAACAATTCCGTAGGGTGACAACAAATCTGTGGCACTGTGATAGCCATCGTTTGGAGCTTGCTTTAGTCAACGGTTGTTCCCCGCCGCCCTTGAACGACACTCGCCAACAGCTCAAACATGGGAGCTGTGGTTTTTCAGGCTGGAAGAATGACGGTGAAACGGCAAAACACTACGTCTTGGTCTCAGTCAAAGTGGCCTCTCTCACTGGGAAAGGGAACTGCTTTTCTTTAACGGCGAGGTCCTCAACTCTTAACTTGGTCCACTGCATTGATCTGCTAGACTCCTTTTGTCCGAGGGCTAATATATGGCCTGCTTTCGGGAGAGCGCCTGTGTGTGTGTGTGTGTGTGGGGCTTAGTTAATCAACGTGACTCAGATGGACTGTGTTGTGTTGTCGTCAAACAACTTGTGCCATCTGAAGAGCTCTAGCTCTGTAGTTCAATGTGAGCCCTAATGGCTGCACGTTTCTGGGGGTCCTTTTCTTCTACAAGATGGAGACTCAAATGAAGCAGGATTATAAGTAGCTCTTAGCAGATGTTGGGAGCCAGAGAATTCTGCCCTCATTATTCTTTGCCAACGCTACCATTCCCCTGTTTTGTTTAGATTTGCATAACACGTGTGACATTCAGTCGTTTGCCTTTTGAGGAGCTAATGGTTTTCATTTCTTATTTAACCCAGGCCTCATATTGTTTTCCAAATGACAGGGGGGTAAAGATATGAATACATGGATTAGAAGGACTTGAGTTTATTCAGGAGATTTCTCTTTTTTCCTTTTGTTTGGATGGTGGTTGGTTGGTTTATTCATTTTTTTAGGCACCTCTTTGTATTTTCCCATCGCCCTTCACCAATCACTGAGAGAGAAAGGAAAGCATGTGACCCTTCATGCTCTCTGTCTCTCTCTCTTAGTCTCTTTCTCTCTCCATCTCTCTCTCTCTCTCTCTCTCGCGCTCTCTCTCTCTCTCTCTCTCCTTCCTCTCGTATCTACCCCTCTGCCCCTGGTGGCCACCGTTCTTCCCCTGTACGTACCCCCTTAATGACATGTCTGTGAGACCATATGAACATAGAAAGAGAGAGAGAGAAGGTACCCCAGACCAGGCGATCACTTCTAAGACCACCTTGGCCCCTTGGCACCATCCCCCCCCCCCCCTCTTGATTCCCCTCCATCCACTGAAGTCCGACTCGCCAGTTCCAACACGCATCATCAGCTTGTGATTTCTTTCATTCCTTTAAGCATACGAGCCACCCGGGGCCGGCCCTCTTTCACAAACAAAAAGTAGACAACAACCGCACCCTTCATGGGCCAGCGTGGCTCCACGATTGATGCCCGGTCGCCACGGCCGCGGCAGAAAACACCTGGCGCAGCCGGGGCCTCGGCGCACTAATCGAAATGCTAATTGTAACCCTAACAGATCCGTGACATTTGCCGAACAGTTAAACAGCAGCCGTTCTTGGAGGGGGGGTGGGGTGGGGGGGGGGGGGGGGTCCATTACATGCCAGATTTATGGACTCACCGTATATTTAGCCCACCGCGGTGACACGTACAATTGTATCCAGGAGTTGGAGCCGTGCACATGGGGGGGGGGGGATTGTGTGTGTGTGTGTGTGTGTGTTTGCAGAGGGGGTGGGCTGTGTAATTTACGATGCTGATTTCCCTGACCCACTGGGCTGCCCAGGAGGTACACTGGGGCCCACAGAGTCGTGTTTGCTCTTCATCAGCAAGTGTTTGGCTTGGCCGCTGACTTCCAGAGGCGTATCGCGGAGGGAGGGGCGGGGTGGAGGGTAGCAGCGAGAGGTGGTGGTGGTTGGTTGGTGGTGGTTGGTCGTTGGTTGCTGGGTGGAGGGGCTGGGTAGTGATGGTGGTGGTAGTGGTTGGTCGGTGGGCGTGTGGGTGGAGGGCCAGGATGGAGGGTAGCAGTGAGCGGTGGTGGTGGTGGTGGTGGTTGGTGGTTGGTCGCTGGGTGTGGGAGTGTGTGGGTGGTGAGGTGGGTGGTTTCTTTGGAGGGGAAGGGGTTTGTGCAAAGTGAGACTACAGGGGTGTGTCTTGAGTGTTTGTGACTGCCGAGGCTGTGCTTGTCAAGCGGTGTGCTGGGGAGACTTATAAAAAGGCTTCGAAAAAAAGCATGTACACACATCACACACACACACACACACACACAAACACGGACATACACAGAGTTACAAAGACGGCCTTCCCGGCCGGGAGATTTGTGAGGCTTTTGGAACGATAGATTGGGTCGGGGCTCTTGTGGACTCTCTCTGGGGGGAAAGGTGCCAAGTGCTGGTCCATTATGAGCTGGTTCTGGTCTCTCTCAAGTCCCCTTCCCCCCTGGAGGTGTGGCCCGAGCGGATCAGGGATACCGCGTGGCTAGAGTGTGTTTTTGACATTTTCTGAAATTGCCTGAAAGCATTTCTGGTCAGTAGGAGGCCAGAAATTGACCGGTGAATAGCAAGGGAGGAGAGGGCAAGCCCAGTAAGAGCAGGGGCAGAAAAAAAGGACTTCTACCTGGCTGACCTCTGCGAGTATTTCATGTTTCAATTTGATTCTAGAAGCTCTTCTGTGTGTTTCAATGGATGCTGTCGGGATAAGGCTAGTAGTCAATATTTTTATTTGTGTTTGAGTGTGTATGTTTGTGTGTGCGTGTGTGTGTGTGTGTGTCTGTCTGTGTCTGTCTGTGTCTGTGACTGTGTGTCTGTGCATGTGTGTTTTTGGAGTTGTTATTTTGTGTTCGACAGCTCGGAGTAAACTGCACACAAAATAAACAGCCTATTTCATAGAAAGATGCTTTCATTACTCATTCATTGCTTTCATTTCTCATTGTAACACAAGAGAACAGCCTCATTTTCAGCAGTCAATACAAATTAAACACACAAAGAAGTGGGAACAATGGGATCTCTCCCGCGTCTCTCTCTTCGATTAGCACCTAACTAATCCTCAGTGTGGGGGGGGGGTAAACGGGACCTGGTTGTACATGAAAGAGGGACGCTACCGTCCAAAAGGCTTCTGCAGGTGACCCCTAACCTCTGGGCTGCCAGGCTTCAGATTCCCAGACTCTGGGCTCATTTGAATACATTTGGAAACAAACAGGTTGATTACCGGGGGTCAGAGGTCCTCGCACCCAGCTGATGGCTTGCAAACGGGATACCAGCGGTGCTTAAGAAACAAGCATTTCAAACCGTGATGAGTCTCTTTCTATTTTCCAAAGTCATTTAGGATAACGATAAACATAATGGAGCCATTTGGCAGAGGCACTTATCCAACGCGACTTCCATTTGGACGCGTCGTTAAGGAGCAGGTGGGTGTTGGACAGCACTAGCACCAGGACGCCTACGGGCACACGGAGGACATCGGCGGTGGAGGCCCAGGTGGGCCGGGCATGCGTTTGTGCGTGCACGCATTTGCGTCTGATTACGAGATCCGAGGCTGGCTTTACACGACAACGCTCCCGGGTGAAACCGACAAAATATTTGATCAGATGTGTCCTTTCGTTTAGACGGCGACAGCGTTTTCGGGGCTTAAAAACGCAAAACAATGAACCCACCCTCCAGAGTGGAAATCTTAAAAACACTCCACTGTTCCGTTTCCGTCTAAAGGGTTAACAACGCAAAAGTGTGCTCTGAGCTGCTCACGCTGGCTCTCGTCCCGTACGCGTTTACGTCACGTCCATGTGCAGTACAGGCAAACCACAACAAACATGTCAGATTTCACACACTTTTGCATCACCGTATGCACGCAGATTCCCACCCAAAGACGCTCGTCTAAACGCGGAATGAAAAGTGGGAACGTAACGCCACTTTTGCGGTTTGTGTTCAGATCGTTGTCGTGTAAAGCCAGCCTCCGATGCAGAGTGACTCAACACCATATCTGAGGGGTGTTAGACGCAGGTGCGGATGTTTAGAATGTAACATATCATTTGGATTCAGATGCAGCAGGTGCTGTTTCCCTAGGGGTTGGACAGGAACAGAGAGACCAAGAGAGTGGTGGGCGGGAGACTGGATTTGGCGAGAGAGGAATGGAGACAGTCAAAGGGAGCGGTGGGGGAGTGAGAGACAGTGGGTTAAAGAGAGAAAGTGCGTTGGGACGAGAGAGATACAAAGGGGATGAGGAGGAGAGTGGCAGTGCACTAGAGAGAGAGAGAGAGAGAGAGAGAGAGAGAGAGAGAGAGAGAGAGAGAGAGAGAGCGAGAGGGGGAGTGAAACTGAGTGGAAGAAAGAGATTGTCAACCAGAGAAGAAGAGGGAAGCATTTGGAGGGAAAGGAGGGAAACATTTGGTGGCAGAGAGAGAGTGGTAGAAAGAATGACTGAAAATGAGAGTCAGACAGAGACTCAGATTGAGATGAGAGACGAGAGAGAGAGCCAGAGAGAGAGAGAGAGAGAGCCAGCCAAAGAGACAGCTCATCAAAGCAACGCACAGGATAACTACAGATCTCCGTGGTTCTGGAACAGGCCTGAGCTGGGATAAGCGCCGGGTAAGCCCGGCCCGGTTTTTCGGGGTCCAGCCATCAGCTGACCCAGAGTCCAGCACAAGGGTCCATCTGGACAGTGCCGGTTCGTTGAGCCTCTGGTTTAGAGATGTTAGCCAGACACACTCCTCCTCGCCGCTCCCCAGAGAACAACGCCATAGCCCCCGGCAACAGAGGCGGTAGCCACGCGGAGGTAGAGATCTTAAAGAGAGTGCTCAAAGCTAGCCAATCAAAGCCTGACCCAGAGGAGGAAAAAGGCTTGGCTGCACCATGTAACTGGAACGTGAAACTGAAATTCTATTGAATTTATAGCAACGTGTTCCCATCTTTTTTTCAGTTATGTGTCTGACCATGAACGGTGACTGCAATTGCCAAAGAAGAGCCAACTGTCTTCTTTCTGAGTTCCCAATAGAAATACAGTGAACACATCCAGAACAGTCCCTCTCTCGTGACATGTCAAGCTATTATCCTGAGCATTGAACAGAAAATGTGTAGTTTAATGGGAGTATAGGCACAATAAGGATCTCTATTGAGCATGGGGAGATGAACAGTAGCACCATTATAAAGGCATAATCTTTATCCTTTGCCATTCATTCTTCAGCCTCTTCCTTATTCCCTAACATGACTTGAAATGTATATATTAACAAGTCCTACCTTGTCACCTTGTATTTCTTGTTATATAAATCACAATGCTAATAGGCGATGTGATTACCATTACTGTCATTGTTTTCACTAAGAATAACTCAATCATGTGTGTTAATTAAATAACATAAATAGCACAGAAATACAAATTGCTGTGAAAAGCTGAATGTTGGAACTTGCCCCGCCCTGTCATCGTCTATGTGTGCTTTATTTATTCAAATCTGTACTTTTTCCCTGAGAACTATTCCCAGATATGTGTTGCACAATGGATCAACAGCCTTGCATTTGACAGCTAACTCAACTAATGGTGGGCGGTCTTGAAACCATAACAGGCATATTTTCACCAAGAGAGAAAATAACCAAATGGATGTATGCACTAAATGGCCACCACCTTGTAATGGCACCTGGCTCTCCAGAAAAGGTTTTTTGCAGTGCAGGAAGGCCGAGTTTTTCCATCAAACAGTCATTATAATATAACCTTTTTTCGCGTGGGATGGTGCCAGTCACAATCTTTCCCTTGATTATTTTCCAAGGATTAGGGTTATTTTTCCGGTAATAGCCCGATGTTTTGTTTTTGTTTGATTTTTAACCGCCTTTTAATCAACGGTTTCGGAGGAGGAACAATCACTTACAGGACTGTGATCCGCCGCCTGGCCCCCGCTGGCCCCCGGGAGCCAGAGTGCACGGCTTATTTTTCCTGGGTCCCAGCCTCCCCTGGTTTATGTTATTGGACCGAGCAGAGTTCCTGTATCGGACCCGAAACGTCTACGTCTCCCCCCTGTCCGTCCTCTCCTCCGCTTTCCAAACAGATGTGGGGAGGAAGGGAGAGCGAGAGAGAGAGAGAGAGAGAGAGAGAGAGAGAGAGAGCGAGGCTGATGGAGGGGTGGACGAGGTGGAGGATTTGTGGTCTTAATGGTGGAAATGTTCCGGACTCTGAGGAATCGAATCACTTAGAGTGTCGCTGACTAGGGGCAGTCAGACTGGAGAGCCGACTCAGAGCTGAAGACATAGACAGAAGACACACAGGAAGTGAGCCCACAGGATACTAATAGGAAGCAAAGACGTAAACATTATATTATGGAGGAGAGGGCATGGGGGGGCCGGTGTGTTTGTCATTATGTTTCATAAAGGTTGTTGGCGGTGGTGACTTAACGGCTGTTTCTTTTTAATGAATCCACATGGGAAAATGCAAATCTGTATATGTTAACGCTAGAGCGCTGTAGTCTTTGTTTTTTAAGGATCGGTCGTGATTGGCTGTTGCGTGTACATTATGCACGGGATCGAGAGTGCGCACGCTAATCTCCTCGCGAGCGAAATCCTACACACGCACACACACACATACACACACACCACTGTGATTACAATCTTGTAAACACACATGCACATATATTAAGTGGTGTAATCGTCCGCCTCTGAGATCTGAGGGTTGGCGATATGCAATTGATTGGGGAACCCATTGATTGCGCCCATGCTGGGGTCAGCCACCGGACTCAAGTTGTTTAGACTTCACGATTGGCATCAAAGATAAAACAATCCCCACCCCCCCCCAAACACACACACACACCTTCTCCCTCTACACACACACACGCACACTCGAACACACACTCACACACACACACACACAGGGGGTATGTTAAAACTGGGGACAAACCAGAAGGGCATCGTATTTTTCCTTTCTTAAAACAATCAAAGTAGGTCCCTGAACGGGGCGAGGGCGATCCCGTTGTTCCACTTTGATTCTATCATTTATAGCCTCTTACTACTTTTTAAAGGTTCCCTGAGCTGCCGTCATTATTTCCTCCCAAGTATCATTTTCCAATCAACGGCCGTGATGCTGTTTGAACGGAGGCCCACTGTGGCCATGCGCCCCATCTTCCCTGTGTCTAATTTGAGGCCGGTGTCTCTTTGATCTCCAGTGGTGAAGTGGTAAATCCATGCGATCTCTTTAAATCAGACCCCCGACCCCATGTCTAGACACCCGGACCGGGGGGCTAGGAGGCTGCCCACCCTTTGTTGCCATCCGTCTTTGAACATTTGTAGGTTTTAATTACCCAGGAGGGTCACGTGCACTTACACACACACACACACGCTCGCGCACACGCTCGCACACACACGCACGCCCACACAAATATACAGACACACACACACACCCACACCCACGCCCACGCACACACACACACACACACATATATATATATATATATATATATATATACAGGCACACACACAAACACACACACACACACATGCACACACACACACACACACACACACACATATATATATATATATATATACAGGCACACACACATACACACACACACACATCCACACTAACACACACACACACACACACACACACACATAATTGTATGTACTACTTGCTCAACGATTCACATACACCCACAGAAACCCATTTAGCAAATAACTCAAGAACTCAATGAATAGAATACAAGTTAATACAATACTTTTGTTTTCAGAAGTTGAGGAACTTGAGGATTTGAGGAATGAGGAGAAATATCTAATAACCTGATTTTAATATTGAATTATTGAATAGGAAACGACCATGAGATTTTCCGTGCATGTGGAGGCACTGCTTCAATGAGGGCTCATTGTAAAAAATATTTGTCTGATTGTTCAACCACAAAAGCCAAGACACTGAGTCTGCTCATTAAGTGAACTAACAGCAAGTTAACTGATATTGCACAAGGCAGATTATGCAGACATTGTCCGACATTGTATTGGATCCGCTAAACCGCAGTATTCATCGGCTTAGCAATCCCAGCACGTCATGTCAAATATCCTCCCTTCTGAACCGGAGATGTAGACCATAATTAACTTTAGAGATCTGATGAACTTTATTAATATCACAGCATTATAATAGACAATAAGCATAGAGCGAGAGAGGGAGAGGGAGAGACAGTATCACAACTTCGAAGCCACTGCATTTTCTCGTGACCACGCAAAGCAACGTGAAATTTACCAAACCAAACAAAGCGGCCGGGCTGCTGAAGTAGCAAAGTGCTATTTCTTGCTTATTTAGTCATTAGCCAGTTTCTTACATCCAACACGACTTACAGCGAATCAGACAAGCTTTTGGCTGGGAGTCGACCACCCTAACAGAAGATATGCTGCCCCCTATTAAAAACAGATTTCCAAACCCCCCCCTCCAAAAACAAAACAGTCCCATCTGCTAATACGTAATCTCCCATTCCCTCACTCACCGTCTGGACAAATAAATACCCAAGCAAAAATATTGCTTGAACCGCTTTTTCTCCGCTGCTCTTCTGACACCTTCCTACAATACCATAGGAGGAGGCCTTGAAACCTTATTCTGTACCAAAAATAACAAAGCAACACAAAGTCTTCCTCGGTGGACGGTTGGAGGCTGTGGCGAAGGGGGGGGGACAAGTGGAGGCAGGCTGGAGACCCGGGGAAAGAGCACACACACAGCGTGCTCTCAGCGCCATAGCGACAACTGTGAAAAACGCAATTCCTCCCCGTCTTTTCTTCCTTCCTGAGTGCAGGGGGATTATGGGTAGTGAGAGCCGCGGCGGCCTGCCCGCTGGTCGCCGACCCCCTGCTACAGATATACAGCGACTCATTCAGGGGAACGGAGTCTCTTTAAATGCCTGACTTATGCCCACGCTGCGGCCGGCCTGATGACATCTGCACAGCCTCCCCTGATCCACTCTACCCCCCTGGTGTCTTAAGTCCCTCTCCCCCAACTTTCTCTCTCTCTCTCTCTCTCTTTCTTTTATTAAATGACATAGCTTTGACATAGTTTTAAAATCCCCAGAGTAGTGTTAAGTTCTCCTTCTTAGGCACTGCACTGTGTGTGTGTGTGTGTGTGTGTGTGTGTGTTTCAGAGAGAGAGAGAGAGAGAGAGAGAGAGAGAGAGAGAGCGAGAGAGAGACAAAGGGGACAGCGGGTTGTTTACGGACCCCAAACGGCACGGTGGGCTGTGGGGAGCGCGAGGCGAAGGTTGGCCGGTGGTTGGCCGGTGTGTTTACATTACTGTCGCCTCCTCCCTACTGGGCTTTTTATCCCGCCATACGCGCCTGGTGCCGGGCGAGAGACACAAAGACAGCGCGAGAGAGAGAGAGAGAGAGAGAGAGAGAGAGAGAGAGAGAGAGAGAGAGAGAGTGGGGAAAAAGGTCAGGAAATGGGAGTTCTCAGAGTGCTTATCGTGCCCCTGAGGACTGTGGGAGCGCAGTCTGTCCCCCTCTGTGTCTTTCACCGAGACACACACACACACACACACACTCACACACACACACACACACACCTAACGGAGATGGACGAGGGTGGCATTGGAGTCTCTGAAGAGAAGGATTAGCAACGCAGTGGTGTACTAGTGGTTGCCTTGGTGTGTGTTTACCTTTGAGTGTGTTTGTGTGTGTGCATGCTTGTGTATGCGTGTAATTACATATAGTATGTGTGTGTGTGTGTATCCTGCACCTGTGTGTGTGTTAGTGTGTGTGTGTGTGTGTGTGTGTGTGTGTGTGTGTGTGTGTTGGTTTTGCAATTGCAATAACAATTTTTTTTACAGCGCTTGTACAATGTGTGCGTGTCTATAACTTGCATGTGTGTTTGTGTGTCTGTGTGTGTGCGTGCGTGCTTATGTGCTGCATACCTTTGTGTTTCACACACACACACACACACACACAGCCCCCAGGTCAGCCTCATCTTTCTCTGTCTCATTGTGCCGGTCTATAGATTTAAATTCCACTGACAACAGCGCCCCTACTGGTCCTACCAAGAACCGCCTGTTTCAGATGTGTGTCTGGATCTGTCTCTCTCTGTCCCTCTCCATTGACACGACCAGCGCGCTGTCATTCCTATGATGTGAACAGTGTCATCTCTGAGTGACGTGGCCTACTTTGCCCAGTCTGATAGTCTTGGCCTGGACTCGCTCTATTGTTGAGAGATTGACAAACTCCAGAACAGACTGACCCATGAGGCCTTCCCGGATTTTGTATATTTTTTCATCTATTGTTTTTTTTCTTCTTTCTATTTTTCTAAGCACTAAGGCTTTGTTTTACTTTACAAAACTGTTTTTACACCGTGCTTTCCTATTTTTTGTCCAAAATTGTGAATTAGGGCGCAAAGAAAAAATACAGACCGCTAATGTCAAAATATCAAGTATAAGGGACATCACTTCTTATTCTTCCCTCCTTATTTAAAATTGAACCAAAAGCAGTAAAAAGTGGTTGTCATCAACTTTTGGTTCTGTTTTTCTGAACCGTTGAGAGTGTATTGCTAGCATTTCACTGTATCAAGTATTCATATAGAATCGCTGAAGATGTTTCTCCATTTGTAGAACTAGTAGGAAAGACCTGTAAATAAAAGAAACACGTAAAAGATTAAAAAGTGCAATTGCCAGGGAAAAAAACGCTGCTATTTATAAGTACTTGTTTTTTCCAAATGGAAGAAACACAGAAGCAATCTTGAAGCATTGGGTACTACATAGGCGACTCTGCTAAAAGCCATCGAGAGAGGTTTTTCTCAGTAAATATCACATGGGGGGAAAATGGGGAACTAGCTAAAAATACAATCGTAGAAATGGCTAAAAGGGTGATTCCATTTGTCCGATTGAAGTGTTATATTATTGATATCTGAGGGAAAAAAACCTGCAACTGTAGAAAATGGGACATGGTTCAGAGGTATTAGGTCGCTACAGTGGGTCCAATTCGCAACAGTAAGTGGTGGCCCACTAATAGTACTAGTAGTAGTATAATTGGAGCGACGTTCTCTTTCTCATACTTTTTTGTGGTGGAGAAAAGTCTAGCCCTTTGTACAAGAACTGATGTTATTGTCAGTGTACCTGTCACACAAATTGGGAGTCGTGTCTTTGTCCATTTTTCACAGTGACTCTCCCCTCTTCTCAAAGAACATGAAATAAATCATGGAGTCCCAAGTTACACTGTACAGATGTATCTAGACATGAGTCTTGATACTTACTACAGTTGAGAAATATATTGGGAGAAATGTTTGTTTTCCCATGTTTTTGTTATATATTTTGTTTTAAATAAAAAAAAAATCAAATTACAACAAACAATAATATGTGGTAATTTATGTAGTAATGTATGTTGCATTCATTCATTATCACTTTTGATTTCCAATCAAACTTTTGTATTTGTAGATAATTAGCAGTACAGAGAGATTGTTGTTTAACACAGATGTTTAAAATTGTGAAATTGTTTGAAACATATTTGTATTTTATATTTTACCCTCCTTATTATATATACATTTTTAAAAAAGGCTTAACAAAGTATTTGCTTAGTACAATTTATAACATACATAGTTTTTTTGTAAAGTTACTCATGTAATTATTCAGTTGCAAATGATATTAAAAGTAAACTAATTTCAATCATTATTTTAATAATGATAATACTATGGTTGTGTTAAACATATCATGTAAGATAAATGTTATTGTTGAAACATATATATTTATTCTATAATATATTCTATAGTATAATATACTGTAGAATATATTATAGAAGAAATATATATATATAATATATATGTACAAATACTGTATATTAAAAAATACAGTATTTGTAACTATATTTATATATTTTTGACAACTAACTGGTAAAGTAGTAAAAGTATTATATAGTTGTAACGCAATGAATAAATGATCTAGCTTTGAGGGAGCCACAGTCAACTTTTGCCTCCCTTAAATAATTTAATAAAATGTTCCCATGATCCAGATTGGCAAAGAGCAATGAAAACTAATGGATACATCATCTCTCTGCTCTCCTATAATTCCAGGGGCCATGTCTCCACCCCAGCTCACGACTGTGCCTACAGACTTCGTTCAATGGTCAAGATGCCGGCATTAGTGCAGAATCCAAAATGAAGTGAGCTCTGCTTGCAACCCAGACCCCTCCAGCCAGCCCCTCCTAATCCCATCCGTTAGCTCCTCCCCCTTCTGTCCCCTCCCCTCACCAATGCCCTCCTTCCCCTAAACTCTTGACAGCTGTTGCCCAGCGTTAAACCCTATTTAGCAGACACAGATCTAAACGGCCCAACCAGGACACAGTGGGGTTAATGTGGGATTATTGCGCCCCCACAGGCTGTGGCCAGTGGAGGCACTGCAGGTGACTGTGGTCCACATTAGCAGAACATAAACAGTCTGTCAAGAGGGATGCTGTAGGCCTACTTTACACTGTGGCTATATTCAATGGAAATAAAATACATTATACTGCTCTTTATGTGGACATTCATATAATTTGTTATGAATTTTGTATCATGCTTTGTATTGTACTGCATACTACTGTACTGTACATACTATAGTACTATAATGAAGATACCAAGATAGAATACCACTTTACCATACTACACCAAGCATTTTGCTACAAATGTGCAGCTCAAATTGATGCCTGTAACCTCACATAATCCATCACAATATTTTATAAATTCATAGAAGTTAACAATGTCACATTGCACAATTATTCAGAATGGTTTGAACTTTCTGGACATCCGTTCTAGAAGGCTGACAGAGATTTCTAGAGATATATTCATATTCTATGAATATTTTGAGCATGACACAACAGCAATTTTATTGCAGCATTATTTTCTTGTGTTGGAAGACAACCAAAAAATCGATGAGCAACAATTTGCCATAGCAACATTTTGCCTTATGATATCCAAAAACGCTACTTTCCTTGGCACAAGCCCGACACTTTAATGCATCAAAGTGTCGTTCAGAAAATTATGGCACAATTCAAACGTAAAAAAATATATAAATTAAATAATTAGAGCTAATATTAGAAGTGTTTTGTCAATGTGGCCGGGGGGACGTGGTTCATGAAGTATGACAAGAAAAGTAAAGTCACTGTGGAGGGGAGACGTCAGAAGAGCTAAAAGGAAAGAAGGAAGCAAGCCGGACGGCCATTTTGCAGAGCGCAAACATTGTTGTGGAGATAGAGGAGAGGAGAGGGCTGCAGGGGGGGATGCATGGAGAGACACAGGAGACTCAGAGAGTATGTGACAGTTTGGGGGTGAGTGAAACGCCCGTGGTACGCACCCACGCCGAGGTTCAGGAAGAGGTTAGTGTGACAACACAACTCCAGCCACTTCCTTCCACCTCAAATATCCTGCGCCCTTTTTCGACATTGACCATCGAACAAACCCATCTCCCTCATCACCACCACCTCCATCTTTGCCCAGCATTGTTTCTAGATTCACTACCTTCATCAAAACCAGCATCATCATCGTCATCGCTCAACTCTGGGTGAACCCTATGAGCGGGTTAATTTAGCCGAAGGTTGGTGATTTGTTGTGGATTTAAGTGCAGTGGATGGGTGGGTTAGGGTGTGGGGATGGGTCATGTTGTTTGTGATTTAAATACACAATAGACGGGGTGCATCGGAGTCCATGCAGTCCTGGCTTAAGTGTGTTTTCAGGGTTACACAGCTCAATTTTTTTTTTTGCTCTTAGTGTGATGGGTTTATTTGGGTTTGAAGTGATTTTTTTAATATGGGAAATTGGCAATAAAAAATAGGATATATTACAAGTGGAATAATTGGAATTATTATTATAAAGTATGGTATTGAGAGCCAATGGCAATGTCAAACTTGTATTGACATTGTCCTATGTTGTGGCATAAAAAAAATAATAATTAAAATAATCATAATTATAATAATACATTAAACTGTCATTGGTGTTATAAATAATAATATAAATAGTAATAATAATTCTAATTAATATGTGTAATAATAAATACTTTGTTGTATAATGACAGCATACTACGTTGTCATTATAATAGCTTTTGAAATTGATTAATTGTGCTAATATTATGGCATGTTCATATTGTTATTATTAGAAATTATTTTAACCAATGCTGTCCGTTCAAATCATTGATAAAAATGTAAAACTTCATAAACAATATATACACCATTTATATTCATTATAATTCAGAATTGCAAAATGTTAATACATACATTGCAAATATTTATACAAATGTTATATATTTGTAAATATATTAGATTATTAATATATATATATATATATATTATTAATTCAATATATTTATAGAATATACTATTAAATATTGACTTATATAATTATTCCTTTAATGTAGAATAATGTCATGCATACATATAATTAATTATTAATAATATAAATTATGAAGTAATTTAGTATATATATATATAAGTTTGTGAGTAATAAATAGTAATGTTAATAATTTCATTGCATTCTGATTAAATTAAATTACATTTAATTAAACTTTTTTAAAAATGGGTTGATACAATATATTTATAAAAATGAGATGACATCTATTAATATAAAAATAACAATGTTATTGTAATGAGCTAATCTATGTATACCAGCTATTATTGCAAAAGTTCACAATTTTTTTTATATAGTATCTGGCAGACCCAATTGAATTTTCTTTATGTAATTATATGTATTATTTAATATGATCTGCTAAAATATGCACAATATTTACTTTGGCCAGCCAACTTGGAAAAAATGTTTGCTTTTGGGTAAATCTTCTTATACATCACCAACCAGAGCACAAACACAACAAAATTGAGGCCACACATTTCAGCACACACAGAACACATCTTCATTCACTCTTCTTCCTCATTCCCTGTCCTCAGGAACACTAGATAATAGGAGATAATTAGAAACACAGCTGAGCGATTACATTTCTCTCAGCCATTTCCAAATGAGTCGGCTCAAAACCTTGCCATCGTAATCTCCCAAATATCAAATCCTGGGCATCATCCAATCAGAGGGCAAAGATCTGCCCGCTCGCACAGATACAAGCGAGTTCATCTGGAGTTCACAATGGTGGTCGTGGCTATGATGGCACGCCATTGGTCGCAGCAGTGGCAGTCCTCAAAGCCGGTCAGTTTGGCGCCTCTTCCATTGACTCTGAACTCTTCACCGTGGGCAACTGTGGCCTCGCCCTACCTGAGGCCAAACGACAGACTGTCAAAAAGCTTTCATGTCTACTCTTGTCAAACGATCAAGTCTTCTGTAGATGTACGATAGGCCTATGTGTATTTGATTTTTTTTTTCACCACATCTCTGGAAGTTCAAGTTTGACTCAAAAGTGCTTTTGAGTCAACATACATGTCCGGTCGAACATAATTCCCATGTGAACATTAACCTAGTTAGGGAAAATCCTTGGTGGAGCAATCTGTTTGTCCCGCTCTGGCCTGTAGCATATGACTGGGCCACTACTGCCATCAACAGGACATTAAGTCCATGTCACAGACTTGTCTGTTCCTGCAAATGAGTCAAAAGTAGACACACAGAGCACCTTGGTGTTAACCAGGTACTTTAACACTATACAGCTGACACAAGGAAACACTTTTGTTTCATGTAATATATAACCCCCCTGGTACAGGAAATGACATGTGATGTGTTGTTTTTTTCACCGTCGTCTCTGAGCTGTGCGCTGGTATGTCTGGTCTGTGGCCCCGTGCTCATTCTTCATCTGCCCTGAGAGTATTAGAGGCGTAATACCTCCAAGGCCACAGCCTCCCCTCTTAAAACCCTGCTCCCCCAGCCCGGCGACTCCCTGCAGCCCCTCAGTGTGGTGTGCACCATGGATTGCCCCACTGCGCCCACTGTTCTCCATCCTGTAGCTTTTTTTGGGGTCAAGCCATTTGTTCGAGCCAAGCCAAAGTATATTCAATACCATGCTTAACCTTGGCGTAATGTCTCACAACGTGTACAAGTATGTGCTCATTGTGTGGGAGTTACACGGCACAATAATAGAGTTTATCCGATGAATAACACACAACGGCCATCGATTTCATAAGACGAGCGCCGTGAAACCAAACACACCTCCTCAAAGATGAATTACCAGACTAATACAATCCGCCCAAGAAATGATGACCTCCCCTATCCTCCCTGGGATCTCTGATAATGATATGGATATAATGTAGGTTTGATTAGGCCGCTGAGGACCATAGCACAGAGCAGTTCGCGTGTGCTTCAGTGGCTAAACTAAATGCAGCTCAATCAGGAGGCCGGCGGGATATTTCAGTAATGATCCACGCCACCCCGATGGATCGGACCGCCATTGTTTTATTCCTAAACAGCCCCCTCATCATCACCTCATCGCTGGGGAGCCGGTTGCCCTGGGTGTCCGCGTGCCCGCGTGTCCTGGCCTCGCAAGCTGTTATGTAGGTTATCGCCACAAAAGAGCTTTAAGCTAGGCTGGAAATAAATAAAGTGTTTGTATGGAAGAGAGAGGGAGAGAGAGAGGGAGAGAGGGAGAGAGAGAGAGGGAGAGAGAGAGAGAGAGAGAGAGGGAGAGAGAGAGAGAGGTGAGTGCTCGGTCAGATCGTCTGCACATCGCACACTGTGCCACAGTCGTGTCACATCCAAGAGCAGCCATTAAGGCACTCGCTGATCTAATGTGGAGCGAGTGTGCCGTCTAGCACGCACACACACAAACTTTGAGCTGAGATGGGGAAAATTAAATCATAGAAAATTGCTAGGATGCACCCACTCGAGGCTCCGCCCCGTTCGGCTATAGATCTAACGAAGGCTGTCGTCGGCTGGGCCGTTCAACATGCATGACATTGCATTGCCTGCAGTGCAACAGAACGATTTGTGTCCGAGGATGTATGGCTACCTGGTGCTACTTTGACGTGTTTTCTATGTGAATCTAAGGGAAGATAATTCAAAGAGAAAAGCACAATATCTTTAACATATCAAACAAAAATAAGATGAAAAGGACTTTGGTTTGTTGGTTGAAATTGCAAGCTGTAAGTGTCACTCATTTCAGTATGAAAACATATTGGGTTGGTGTACATTGAACACACATAGCTGCTAATTGAATAAAGTAGAAGATAGATTAAAACCAACATTTTTTCTAGATCAAATCTTATTTCACGCAGATAAAAATGAAATGATTTCCAAAGAATTTATGGTGTGTTAATGTTTAGTTTTATAGCTGCCCATCTTTAATGGTGCAACTTTGCAGAGAGATAAAATGACTCCTAATTAAGTAAAGTAAACTCGTTGATGAGGACCAAATGTTGAAACATACTGCAACCAGCCTCATATAAAGACAAATGTACATGCATATTTTTCAGCAATCTAATTTTTTGCCTATAATACCCTTATCTAGAATATGTAATGGAGAATATCTCATGCATCAATCCTGTGTTGAAAAAGGGAGTTTCCAAATGTCAACGTTCCTAGGCTACATTCTTGGGCAGAATCTGTTGTACCTTAACGCCACATTCCTCTCCCCGTATACCCAACACCACCCTGACCACAACACCCTGCTTCAAGCTTTCCTCTTTTGTATTAACGCTTGCGGCAAAAAAAAAATCAAACGATTTCCAAGGTGTCTACAAACCGCGGGCTGTCATTGGTCTCAAGTGTGAACTTGGTTTCTCATGGGGGCCGGTGGGACCACGACATGGAAAAAATCACTAGGGGCCAACATGTCAGACACAATAGCACTCTGTTGCCCTGAGTGAAGTGTGGATTTGGAGATGGTGATGGGAAAGGGCAGAGAAAAACTTCTCTGGGAAGCGCTGAACGAAATACTATACGTGCACACACACGTGGCTGTGACCGGGGGAATTTGTCCAGCAAAAAGGCATTAACTTTCTTGACTTTCTTTGACTTATATGTTTGTTGACTCTTGCACTGTGACGGTAGAAGTGAAATACAATAAAAGTAGGCGAGTTTGATCTGTGCCTTCGAGTGTCTCTCCCATTTTGACAGTGGTTGTGTTAAACACAACGTCCACCCTCTTGTCGTACCCTTTCTCCTCTCACTACGTCTGTCTCGATGCCTCTCTCCATGTTTCTCTCCTTCCATGTGTGCGCGGCCCGAGCGTGACCTCGCAGTGACCAAGCGCTTTCAACCACTCACACACCAATGAAAAAAGATGCTTACAACATTCAGTCAAATAAAATCCAGACATTCCGCATTTGCTTTCACATTGAAGATGAAAGTTTTATTCAGGGTGGAACCGTGTGGCAATACATTTGCAGGTGGTGAATAAAAAATAGGTTTTCAAGTTCAACTTGTTGACAGCTGCATTCATATGAGGGGCAACGACTGTATAAGGTAAATCATCGATGCAAAATATGTATCATTTTAGGGTATGCTAGATTATTTATGAGCACAGCTGACAGCAGAGATAGAAACATAGCGCATTGCATTACCAGCCAGCAAATACATTTATAAGCAGTTGGCAGGCTCTCCCAAGCATGAAGCACAAAAACCAGAACCACATTTGTTGCTTTAGTTATATATTTTGTTATGTATACATAGTTTTATAGTTGCTAAATATTATAAGTAGTAGTAGTACAACTTTCAAGTTATGTTTGAAAAGTACACAGAGATACAGATACAACAAGTGGTGCAATGTTTATATGGCCACTCTGTAGTCCGTACAAAAGTACAAATAAAAGACAGTATCAGACCAAAACCGAGAACAATACAACAAAAGTACAAAACATTTTAGAATAAAAATAATTATGACGTGAGTAATTTATTACATTCAATGCAGTCTATATAATGTACAGGAATATTATCTAATCTTCACTAAATTCACAGTTGTATGCACCTATGCAAGTAAAGTAGCAGCTGTATTTTTGTATATGTCCGGTTCATTTATATAGCTGTTGATAACAGTTTCGCTCATGTTACGTTTATAGAGAACCCCTTTGATACTTGGGATTTCAGCGTGGATTATATTGCGATACTTGTCATATTAGTTTACTTACAGATATGTATGATTTTAATGAAAATAAGGAAAAACATACATTACTTATTTCTATAATTTCTCATCCCTTTATTTTCAATATTGTTACTTATTTAATTATGTTAAAATATATATATTTTTTGCATGCCTAATATAAATCATGTATACAAGAAATAACATTATACATATGGAATACCATTCTTCGGTAAAAAAAAAACTCATCCAACTAAACTAAAGAAAATAGCAGCAATGCTTTAAATACAGCTAAATAATATGTGAGCATATATCAAATATAAATACATAAGTACATTATTAAAAAATATTAAACAATAACTAAATTGTTATCAACATAGATAGTGACAATTATTCAATATAATATAACAAACATAACATGATATAACATATATGTATATATATATATAAATATATATATATATATATATATTAACATAAAAATGTATATCTCATTAAAACTGAAATGCAGCATTTTAATACAATTTGCAAAAAGAGAAATCAAACAATTTTCTGATCTAACACTCATATTTAAACATTGTTTAAATTAATGATTTATCGCAGTTATGTGTATTTATTATTCTTTAAGTTTTTATTATTTAGAAGTTGTATTTATTAACTCATAATGTTTTTTAGATGTTTTTATTTATATTTATTTTATTTGTTTTGCTCATGTTTATTTGTCATTTATGTTGTTTTGTGCATGTCCCTTGCTGTAAACTCGTCGTCATTGTAAACGAGGGACACCTCATTGACCTATACGAGTGTAAATAAGGTTTGAAATTAAATAAAATGTAATAATCATTTTTCAAAACATTTAGCATTTTCATGGAAAAAAATGTCCAGACAATGAGTATATTTAAAAGCGATCTCCTATTTATCATAGAAATACATTTTTTGCCGTTATCTTATTGTAGAGTCTTAAAAATTAACTAAACCTGACGTAAACAAAGTTATTGGGAAAACTAACTGAAACAGTGATAGAAAGCATAGTATAGCTTCCAGTAACCTGGTATCTTGTATCTTTTATCTTGCCACCAACATGTTATACTGTACATGTAAGTCACTGCCAGGAAGAAATACGATAACAGAAAGATGGACAGAAAGGGAGCCCAGGTCCCATACCTTTCGTGGTCTCTAGAGCTGCGGGGCCCGGACACCAAGCACACTGACCTACATACACAGCAGCCAGACTGAAGCCTCCGCAAACGTGAAGCCATGGCAGAACATGCCCGGTATGTCAGTACATCACATGTACCTACGGTGTTGTGCGTGCATGAGTGTGTGTGTGTGTGTGTGTGCTGCACACGTGTGATCAAATATACCATGTGAAGAAGAAGAAGAAGAAGAAGAAGGACATCGCCCAACGAACAGTGGAGTTCCTATTTTCCAGTCGTTTGAAAAATCGGGGCCAGGGCGAAATATGATAGTCTGCAATCATATAGGTATGGCTGTAATTTATGTTCCTTGCCTGATGATAATTGCTGGCTGGACTCTTCAGGGTGCCCCCTCCACTTCACCCTGTGCAGGAATCCCCCACTTTTTTTTTTTTTTCTGTCTAAAACAAACGCAGTAGGAAGCCAGACGATTGGTTACTCAGGCTCTGTGACCCCTGACCCCATCTTTTATCAGCTCCTCATCCCCTGAGCCACGAATCGACTCGGAAAGAAGTTGATGGGGGCTGACCGTGAATCATCCCGACGGGTCAAGCAAATAATGAAGCTTGCAGTGTAGCGAGCGGGGGCCTCTCCCAAGAACCCCAAGCGCAGCTCTGTGTGGCTGCCCACGGTCGTGGGTGGGTGTTTGGGTGGCGTCTATGCGCTGGAGTCCTCCCTGACAACAACCATTGGGAAAAAAAAAAAGGCGGGACAATAGGTTTTTATGTGATGTATGACGTTAGCATGGAGTCGTGTGTTCAAATGAAAAGAAACATAATACCTAGTATAAACATATATGTATACAAATGAGTCGTGGCAATACGTTGCTCTGGTGAAACACAGAGCAAGTTAAATAGAGTGGCTGAGGGGGAGGCGAAAGAGACAGAGACATGATAATATGATACAATAACTACATCCACTTGATGCTAACTGCGTTATTATTGTGTGGTTGCGAGTTTACTAAAGTGGGCTTGAGAAGCAGACGGACCTGACGCCGTGGATGAAGCAGAGCGAACTCGCAGCAAGTTGCAGCGTTGGAAATAGGTCAACCACTCCTAATGCACGTGAACTTTTGACCAGGATGAAAGCGGGAGTTTGGTTTAAACAAAGACGTAGGAGAAATGTCTCTGGACATTTTGTTTTTCATCCATGTCTTAAAAATGCAGGTTGATGTTTTCTTTCATGTTATTTATCATTTATTATAATTTTTACCGCATTAATGGTCATATCTTTCATTCATTGCAACGAAACGTATTGCTCAAACGTAATAGTTGGCTGTAATTAGGAAACGGTTTTAAGATAATGAAGATCAATGAGTTTTATCCTAAAATAGTCATGTTGGATATTTTGTATTGGCTATGATAAAAAATGTTACATTCAAATGTAATTTAACTACAATTCCTTCCCTTTATTGAGATCAACTAGCTCACAAAAACATCCACAAATAGAACCTGTTTCGATTTTTTTCCAATGTTTTTTCTTGTTTAACACGGTTTCCGACCTTGTTCCTGTCCCCAGAAATCTTTCAGCTACAATGACGAGAAACAAGATGGCAGCTGACAGTGCAGCGCTTCGTGTTCAGCTTTGTGTCCCTTTTCACGGTGTAAACACTGTCTCCACAGAGGATGCCATTTTTCTTTTTCCTAAAGTCCCACCAATGATAAAACCAGAGCTCCCCTCTCTAAAAGGTAGACACTATTATCCAGAAACCACCTACATTGAATTTCATGTTTCCTCTTGGGTGGAAAAATATAGGGTAAAGTATTTTGAACCAACTGCCACTTCAACATATCCTCTATGTAAAATCGTTCTTTTCGTTTTGTTTTTTCATTGCACTCTCTCTCTCTCTCTCTCTCTCTCTTTCTGTGTGTGTGTGTGTGTCTCTCTCTCTCTGTGGCGGTCTCATAATATCAGATTGCACAGCCTGCTCCGGCCAAATGTGAATTTTATACTCTAGTGAGCACAGGCTTTACACTTTCATTAGCTCACATTCTCCTCAGCGGTGCAAATGCCATGTCCGTGAAGGGAAGGCAGGGCCCCGGTGGGTCCTGGCTCCAGGGCTCCAGGGCAGTGGGGCCAGGAGACGGGGAACGGACAAGGACCTCCCCAACAAAAGACACTGTTTACCCGTCAACACATACGTCTCATACAACTTCCTTCGCCCCCCCCCCAAAATAATCCTGGTCGATGGTACACGGAACAGATGTGACCACGCTTGAGCACATACTGCACAAGCCATATAGTTATTTGAATGACAGCATTTTCTTGAATTTCTTGTCCGTTTTAAATTAGTTTATTAAAATGTACAATTTTTATTTAACTGAACATTTACTGTTGTGCCACCGAGATAACCGATCTATGATTCATGAAGCTTATTTTGTCTTTCTTTATCTTAGTACAAGTTACATCAGAAATTACAACTCACTGGAGGCCTGGACCACACTGGTGCAATACACACATAGTTACCCTGGAGAGGGATCACTTCGTCACTTGCTACAATTTCATCCTCGGTTATTCAGCCTTTTCAACAGATCATACCTTTTGTAAAATAGTATGATTGTAATGGGTACAATGAGTCTGGGGGGGGGGGGGGGGGTTCAAAGTCAACACAGTGAATGCATTCATGAGGTCTGATGTTTGATGAATTCGCTCTCCAACTCCATCAGACAGTCTGTGGAAAAAGAAAAGTCACGACTAATTTGAGAAGAACGTGTTTCCCTTTTTCTTTGAATCAACCTTACGTCCTCAACACATGGGCTATCCCTCGAGATCTTTCTCACACACACACACACAGACAAACACACACACACACACACACACACACACACACACACAAGGCCTTGGTGAGAACAACGCGAATCACTTCTGTCAGCACCTCGCCCTCCCCAAGCCAAGACAGCCAAAGCTGCCTCTGTCTTAAGCTATTAGGGCGAGGGGGTAGCTGTGGGACCCCGACCCAAACCCTGACCCTAGCCTTGTTTCCCTCCCAACCATTCCCCTAGACATTAACATCACTCATACATGAGTGCTCGGAAGATTCTCCCCCCCCCTCCTTCTCTTGAACAAACTCCACTCATGTCGGGCGTCTCTCTAGCACCACGCCGTGGTTAACATCCGTGGCGCTGAGGGGGTCTGCCGGCGTTTCTGCTGCGCTTGTCGGACGAGGCGACTGATTCGGCACGACGCGATACGAGCTGGCGGGCCCAGTGGGACACGGCAAACAGTCCTTCGTCCCTCTTTTATATAATTTGTTGACTGTGTAATTCTTTCACTGCTTGTTTGTTTTGTGACATTCCAAACAGTCCCGGGAGAGGTCTCGATCCAGGGAGGGAGCGAGCACATGGCCGTGTCGTGTGGAGGGCCGGCCGGCCGGGCCTGGAGGACGGGGGGGGTGTGTGTCAGCGGAGGAGGGCCAGTAAGTGTGAGGTCACCAGGGGGGGGGAGGGTGACGCACACGCAAGGGGAGGCGACCTCCACCGAAGAATGACAAGATACCATTTAAGAGCCTTAGAGGCCATTTCCTCCATCCCTCTTTGTGACATGGTTTTGTCTGTTTGAATGCATATGTGTGTGTGTGTGTGTGTGTGTGAGTGTATGTGCGTGCATGTGCTCATCTGTGTCATTTTATAAAGCGTAGGTCTATTAGTGTGTGTGTGCAGGCGTCTTTGACTGTGTTTGCCCACAAGTGTGCGTGTGTGTGTGTTTGCATATGTGTGCGTGCGTGCGCGTGTGTGTGTGTGTGTGTGTGTGTGCGTCTGTCCTATGACCGCATGTGTCAGTGTGTGTTTGTAGTGCAGCGCTGGCAGCGGGTTCATGGGGAGGGCAGAGCAACATGGCGGCCACTGTGTCGCCCGCCGCCGGCCCTGCTCCTCCCCGGATCCGCTGAACTCCTGTCCTCGCCGTCACACCACCCGCCACAGACTCCACCAACCCATGTCCGTCCATTTTGTAAAGCATCGATCCCCTCCGTTCCTCCTGCCACCCTATCCATCATGCACCCATCCATTTTCCCAGCCTTCCATCCATCACTCCGTCCATTCCTCCGTCCCCCTGACCCCTTTCCCATCTCCCCTCCTTCTCTTCCTCCATTACGCGACGGTTCCCTCCACCCTCGCCCTCTGGAGCCACTGTTCTGTCTCGCTCTCCGTCGACTACCCCATCCCCCTTTCATTCCATTCACTCCACTTGCGTTTCATCTGTTCTTCCTCTTCGTCCTTCCCTCCCTTCAATTTCCCTGCACCAATTAACTTCAAACTCTCTCTCTCTCTCTCTCTCTCTCTTTGTCTCTCTTTGTCTCTGTCTCTCTATCTCTCTAACTGGGTTGAGCTGGGCGCTGGCTCAAGGACCCTTCCCCCATCCTTCTCCCCCCCCCCCCCCCCCCCCCCCCACCTCTCCCCGCCTCGCTGTGTTCATTCTTAGTAGTGCTGAAAGCAGATTTGCTCTTTAAACTAATGGCCCGTTATGTGAAACAGACCTGATTACTGCCTGACATCGTGAATTAAAGCCGGCCGCGGGGACGCAGCCCGGCCTGCGTGCTCCACCGGGCCCCGCCACTTATGTTGACTTTTATTTATATTGCATCTAATTATCTCTGACCGTAAACAACCCACGTGAGATATATATATATATATATATATATATATCGTTTTTTTATTGTTTGTATTTGTTTGAGTGCTATTGTGTCCTATTTTGTCGAGAAGGGAGAAAGACATCAAATTAAATGTAGGTCATTTAGAGCTATAGTGTTTTTGGTTGTTACCATTGCAGATACGTCAAGGTACATTCTTGAATGAAATGTTGTATTTATTAAGTGTTGAAACTAGCATAAATGTTTTGTTAAGACCAAAACAAGAAGACGCAAATGCTGTACCAAAATATTTTGGGTCTGTAAATAACTTCTATAAATAAATACTTGGTCGGACCCATCCAATGCTCATGCATCAAAGTGTATGCAGACTTACTAAGAACGTGGTTTTTGATAATGGGTTGTTAAAAATGAAATGTACAATTACAAATTGAAAATAATTATGAACTAACTCCCTTCGGAAATAAAGCTACTGACAATAGAATCATTTAAAATTAAAATGTAATACATGCATTTTAAAAGAGACCATTGTACATTTAAAAATGATATATTTAATGCAGTCTATAAAAAAGAAAGGAACGAGAAAAAGAGATATATTTTATAAGGCTTCTACAAGCCAAGAACAGATTCTCACATTCTTTCTGAACTGCTTTAATTAAATGCCATAAATCATCTTCTATATTCAGTGTGCTTCCACAGTTACGGAGTACAGTAAAAGGTAAAAAAGCTGTAGGAAGATATCATTTATAATGTATATTATATTTATATTATATTATATACAATAGCTGTGATTGCCAAGTATCACAAGTATAGCAGTTCAAAAGTGGCGGAATAGATTTGTTTAATCTGACCTCTTTTAGGTTGCATGCTATTATAGGACTTAATAGAATAATAACAAATAGAGAAAATAATATCTTTAAAAAAAAATGTTGTATTACTTCATCACTAAGCATTAAACGCATTAACACAAAATACTGTTTGATCAAGAAAAATATATAAGCCGAGTGTGTGTGTATGTGTATATATATATATAAATATATATAATATAATAGTCTGCAATGAAAGGTCAGGTAAAGGTCGACTCACCCGGCGACCTGTGTTCGTGGGTGCTGCTCGGGGCATGTTCTCCTCAAACATGAACGGGAACGCAGAACCAGTGCTGCCATGCCCTCCTAACCTCTGCTCTTGCTCGGCCCGCTCTTCTCCAGCCGTCTATTTTAACTGCAGGCGATCCGTCGTGACCCTGTAGCCCGGTCCGCTGGAACAACAATGGTTGTAATTTGCGCCGTTGCGCCAGAATGTTTCTTTTTATTTTTTTATTTTTTTATTTTTTAGTTGTTGTGTTTTCTCGTTTTTTTCTGGTTGATCCGAAGTGATTTGAACCTTAACCCGAGCCGCTTGCAACTTGATTTCAATCCACGGGAGGAGAGAGGCTCTATTGGTAAACCACACTCACAATTTTTCTCGTAATCGTGGTCAAACTGAACGGGTGGAATCACAAACCATCAAACTGTTTGTGGACTCGTGAAATTGTGTTCAAACTAGGTTGATAGCTGTGGGTATTACTGTTAGCCTTCTTGAAATCATAACTAAAATCAAAAGTTTTCAAAAGGAAGTCGATGATGCCTGAGTCCATTTTTTTCTTTATTTATAGGCCTATATATAAAATTAAATATGTTGCTAATGGTGTCAGACTTAATGGGGAGTGATTTCACAATAATTACAATTGCCCATTTTAGTGTCAATAGATCCATCTAAAATGAATGACTATGTTCCTCAGAAGCAGGTTCTTGTGTGAGTGAGCTAGACACGGGGTGTCGGTTGGACCTGGGTTAAATGAAAGCCTCCTCCTCCTGCCCTCCCTCCCACCACGGATGGAATAGCAGCACATTAAGGAGCTTGGGTTGCAGGTCACATGCTGTCGCGCTGCATCCATCAGCTCTCAGCCCCTCCACCCTGTTGGCAGGGAGAGAGAGTGAGCTGATTAACCCCACGCAGGGTGGGAGTTAGGACCCTGGGGGAGGGTAGTGGAGAAGGGTTGGTGTGAGAGGAGGACGTGTCATCAGGAGGAGGGTGGGGGGGGGGGGGGGGGAGTCAGGTGACTCAGCATGCCAAGAAAGAGCTCTGGCTTAAGGATAATATACATAGGAATAATATACAGTAACAGGATTGTGGTTGCACGGGGCCCCCGAAGGTCCGATATTTGATGCCAGTCAAATGTTTAAAGTTGGACAGGAATAGTTTATTAGAGAGAAACAGAGAGAGCCAGTATAGCCGATGTCTTTAGGAGGAGTTTCCTTGAATCACAAGTATGTGTTTCATACTATCTAGGGCACAGGCCATTGGTTCCCTGACAATGTGTATCAATCATCACTGCTTTACCAAGATCAGTGGGCATTATTATGACCGTTTAAAATGTAAGACCCAATGCCAGATACGTACGATATATAAGATAATATGTAAGAAGATATACAAAGGACTACATATTAACAAGTTTCGTCATCTTGAATTGAAAAAATAAATATTATATATATATATATATATATATTTATATATATATACACAAAATAGTGATGTGATAACTTTACTTTATTTATTTACTTTTACTTCATTTTTGATGCGTCCACAGTTATGACGCTATATTTGAGCTCACATATGGCACATTACTACTTAGTCATCCAACAGTTATTTCTGTGTTTTATTCAAAAGTATTTTTTCTGCTTACCAGGCAGTATTGTAGCAGCGATGAAATAAAAATTATTCTACTGTCAAATATGTATTAAATCACATTTTTTGCTAGGTTTTCTGGGGGTAGACAGAATATTGACTAATATATATATATATATATATATATATTTATAATTTACATTTTTTTTAATGTATATACAAAAGTGGATTGCATGCCATTTGTTCCAAAATAAATAACATCAACTGGAAAATAATTTAGTATCTCTGTTTCATCAAGGCCCCAATTTATGTACATCATAATAGTAAATATAGATGAATGTAAATGTATGTCTTATTTGAAACCCCAAAAATGCTTCATGAAGAACAGGTTAGTCTTTCCGTTTTACAAGGGCCTCGATTTACTGCAGTGTTTCTGGCGACATTTCACTCTGTATAAAATAGATGAAGGGTTTAGTTTCTTAATCCAGATCCCATTTTTGTGGTGTGTAAAGCCATCTCATATGAGCAACCGTTGTCCTTTGGCACACCAATATTCAAAATATATACCAGCCTTTAGAAATAACAGTTAGGCAAAAAATGCATCTCCCATGACATACATTAATTAAGCGGTTTATTAAAGTCAGCTGCTGCACTGGAATAGGACAAACTAGATAGTTGTTTTATTTTTCACCTCTGGACTTCAGTTTCATCTGTTTACTTCTTCATCGTTAAAAAAAAACACAGATTGAGACAGTTGCACATTGTAACATAGAAGAAAACCAACAACTTTTGCACAACATAACTACATACAGTATGTTTTTTTAAATGTGAAGCTCGGTTTGGTCGTTATTTGCACTCATGTTTCACAAGCTCACAGGTTTACCCCTTATTTTATGAGTCTGCGCAATAAAATACAATAAAATACAAAAACAGCCGTGATTTGTGGCAAATGGATTTTCTCAAGTGCCGTTGACCGTGACCGAGATTGAAAGTACACATTGTGAAAGACCACAATTCTGCTAAAGCTATCACGGTGGTTTATAAGTAGCTTGGTAACCTAAAGTGACCATACGCCATTTACAATCAGGTCACAAACTTTCCCCTGCTCAAGGGTCTACTGTTATTAAACTGTTGGAATTTTATTATTTTATATTTCCTTACATTCTATACTAGCTCTGTTTATCAGCAATTTATGACCTAGACATTCTTAACAGATTGAGGCTTTCTAGATAGGTTAACTCTTTATAAACTGAACATCTTAAGATTTGGGAAAAAATTAGATATTTATCACTGGTTACGTGTGTATATTTAGTAAAATGTCAAGTTACTACTATATGTTTATAATTTCATATCAACAATATACAACAACAATATAATCTGAACAAACCCCGAAAATATTGATTCTTGGTTCCTAACTTCATAATAACTAACAAACCAAAAGCCATATACAATAACACAAATTATGACAATAAAATACACATTTCTTGCTAAAAGTTATCAAAACCTTTTTTATGCTGAATCTACATCAAAATAAAGACAGAATATATCAGCCATCTGGTTTGTTTTTTTCAGACAGAAACCCTACAGTCACGTGACATGGACACAGGCCAGAAAATAATAGGCCAAAAAAACGTAGGCATCTCACAATTTGAGAGCCCTTATTGTGAAACTTCAACGTTTTCCGCTGTGGACCAACATGGCTGGACTGCATTTTTGTGACTTTGAGACTGGGTTGCAATAAGACATATATTGAAAACATTGTCATTAAAAAAGTTCACCAGTATCAAAAAACATCTAGTCAACTATGTTGGGTCCAATCATCAATCAAAAGTGATCCCTGACCAACACACAATACTTCATTAAACAGAGCACCAAGCAAAACTCTCTTACTCTGTTAGCCTTACAACATTCACTCCTGAAACCAATGGTTTGGACCTGACTCAGACCAGCATATATAGAAACTTTCCAGCCACAAACATCACAGTTTCCAGGCAAGCTTGCAGAATATGGGCCTAGATAAATGGGTTTGTTTAGAAAAGACCCATGTTTAGGGTTCACTTTAATAGCTCCGGCTGAAATTCCCCCCAGTACTCAGAAATTGTGATATTTTAGGCGTTGAATTGATCCAATGGTCCAACGCAAGGTCGATTTTTTTTTTATCAGTGTTATTTTCATACGTGTTTCATATGCGTTTCGTTCCTTCCTATTCCACACAATACAGATAAAACAGCAATAGCTACTGTGAAATATGTAACGTCATTATGTGGAGTCACTGTGTAAACACAACTGTGTTATTACACTCACTCACTCCCTGACCTCACAGTTATTGCTTTTATTAATATTCTTATGAACATGATTGCATCTGAAATTAAACAGAAATCACATTCATTCCTCGATGTGGAAATGTAATCTTTAAATTTGTGGCGGACACAGTTTCCCTTTGTCAGAAAGCCTTGGTTTGGTTTGAGGTTTTGGGTGAACGGTATTTGACAGTTGGCCTGACAGCAGGGCAATGCCGAATTTCCTGCAAAATATGCAGGAAACGGATTAAGAGGGGGAGCAAAACCAAATTTCTTAAAGCCACAGATTATTGATTTGGCATGAGGAAGTCACCATTATTCAAATCAGTTTCACAGAACTAAGTCACAAAGACACTGATGGGGAAAGTCGTACAGCATGGATTGGCCACCTCACTTTAAAGACCCATTCCTCACCAGCGATCATATGTACATGGTTAACTTACATTAATATATTAAAGGGGACACATTATACCACCAGGTGTGAGTGTGATTACCCAGATCACACTCACACCTGGTGGTATGATCTGTCCCCTATAATATCTACAAATGTATGGACAATTAAATAGTCTCCCTGGAAAATAAATAATTTCATACCATTATGCGTCACGCTTGGGATGACATTACATTGCATTTTCGAGCATAACATATCTCTTTGCCAATAAAAAAGAAACACCATCATTTAATTCACAACATGACATCAATATGATGAATATGGTGCTGTTTTAAACAAGGCTGCTTTCTTTCATCACCGTGAGAGCTAAATGCAATGAGTGCTAAGACAGACTCAAACTGCTGTTAGATATCAGAAAAAACAATAATATGGATTTTCTATTCATGAAAAAGGCGGGAAAAAACCTCACCACGCAACCCCCCCCCCACCCCACCCCCTGCTGTTCCAGAATAAAAAATGAAGGCAAGAAAGCCATTTCCTGCGTGACTGATGTGCCTCTTTTAGATTGCAGTAAGAAATGTCAGATATGAATCTAGTGGCTCTTTAAAAACGTCTCTTAGAGTGATCTCCGCCCTGGTATCGCTTAAGATAGCAGCGATTCAGCGAGGAGATAACGGGGACAGGAGATAGATAAATGAAAAGCCAAATGTAGTTGATTTCGCTCTTGGCTGAAAAAAAAAAAAGCAGTGCTCTTTACATTGGGTGTTGATCGGGAAGCAGGCAGAGCTAATGCCAAGGTTGGTAGGACGATAGCTCACCCTGCATGAATACTAGGCCTGAGTTGATAGATAGTGATAGTGACAATAGTCACCTGCCTAAACACCATGCCGGTGTTGAAAGGACGAGAGTCCGATGCGAGAACTCTAGGAAGGATTGTGAAGGACGCCCTGGAGCTGACCCTGAAGTTCTCTGTAGAATAGGCAATGGCTACCTGATTATTTGTGTCATGGTTAGACATTAGCTGCTCTTAATTACAGAGACGATAACAATAACAACTGTGCTTGAAAAGAAAAACAATCATTACACAGTAGATTGATATATCGAATAATAATTTTGTGCATAAAATAAATCTAATCAGGTTTATTGGGGACATCCTTGCTTTCAGGGAACATTGTAATTCAAAGTAAATAAATGATCGTCCCAGAATGGATAATTGTTTTTATCCTCAAAACATTCAAGACATCATTAGTGTTTTTATCTTATTTCCTTGATGATACTTAATATCAAGAATACAAATAAAGAAAGAAAACGATGAACTGTCAGAAATCTAGACTGATGAAATCATGACATCCCTATCTGATATATCTAGATTTCGGATTATATCGATTGTATTTAAGATGTGCATGCATGGATGCATGAATGAATACATGGAGGTATGGATGGATGAATAAATGGATTGATGGGAGAACAGGTGGATTGATTAATTAATGGTTGAATGGATGGATGGATCCTCTGAGTTGGGAGTTTGTTAGGGGGGTCCACATCAGCACTGTACCTAAACACCCTTGATTTATGCAATTACTGCCTTGGTATGAGAGTAATAGGAGAGTAGAAGCATTCCAGGGTGAAAGGAGGTCCACAGCATCACATGGAGAAGAGAGCAACAGGGGACGGCGTCAGCATGCCGTACAGTTCATGTAGGTTGCCTCGCAGTCAAACGTTCTTTGTCTGGCTCAGTCATGAACTTCGATGTTCATCGAAAATACACAGAATCTTGTATGCATTTACATTTAGTGCATTTAGCAGACACTTTTATCCAAAGCGACTTACAATAAGTACATTTGTCAGAAGAACGAGAAACAATATATCGTTGTCGGTACAGTGAGGATGTTCATAGAATCAAGGGCCAAGCACTAACAATCGCTATGGTAACCCATTCCCCATATACAACAAAGATAGCTAGGATAAGATGCTACACAATTAAGTACTATTTTTTATTATATTTTTTTGGGTGCCAGGAAGTTCAGAATACAATAAGTGCCAGGAAGTACAACGTGCAATAAGTGCGTAATTTAAGTGCCAGGACGTACAACATCCAGTACGTGTGTAGGAGGGGTGGAGGCGGTGGCTATGCAGAGTCTAGGTGAACTCTGAACAAGTGAGTCTTTAGTATTTTGCGGAGGCTGGTGAGCGACTCTGCGGTCCTCTTTACTTCTTTCATTGTTGAGGCAGATTTAAGATTTAAATACGTTTGTTTGTTTTATCACCACAACAGAAAGAGTAACATGGTTGTTCAGTCCCTTTTCCCTTCTGAGAATATGCAAGAAAACCGAATCCGGATAAGGATAAGATCTTAATTCAAGAAGTTGCTATGGTTGTACAGGTCAATTGTTGTGGTAAACCGCATAGCTCATCCTCATCCTCATCCTCATCCACTTATCCGGGGTCGGGTCGCGGGGGCAGCAGCTCTAGCAGGGGGCCCCAGACTTCCCTTTCCCGGGCCACATTGACCAGCTCTGCATAGCTTTGTTTTATAATTGTCTACATAAATATGCATTGTTTGAGCGGATCCTAAATGAAATTTGACATTTTTACACACCTTTTATATGAAAATTATAATGATACAAATTAAAGGAAGCATCATTAGCTAAATATAGCATGTGCACTTACTCATGGTTACCATTGCAATCAGAGGCTAATAAGCATGACATGTTACATCTGTTTTAGGATGTTGCAGGTCTTGTTTTAGTGGTAGTTTGGTCAAGTGGAAAACACGACAGGGAGTAAGGAGCAGTGCATAAGAAAGTGGTGGGATCAAGTGATTGGGATCAAGGCTTGGAGTAGCTTCTAGAGCTAGGACGTTCGGGTACAGCTACGCATTGTAGCCATGGGTGTACAATGACACAATAACGATGAGTGCGTAGCTGGTAAAGCTGGCAAACCCACTGTACCTCATTAAACCAGTCGCAGATAGTTTACCTGGTCAGCGATGTTGTCCACCACTGACACATATCTGAGTCGTTCTTCTCTCCCTGTAGTGATGGCCGCGCTGTGCCCATCCCTCAGTGACTTCCCTGCGTTAATCTGGTCCAAATGAGCCTCAGATGGAATACGTGGCTCTCCCTCAGTCACTGAATACTTTATTTGTTCTGTGTGCAGGCGTTGGTGGATCCCTGTGTGAGTGAAATTAATTCTGGCAGGAGACGTTGCTCTGCAAACGTTGCTTTAGAGTCTTTGTTGGGGACATTATGAATTAATGTAGTCAGTGGATTTGAGGAACACACACACACACACACACACACACAATTTTGCTCACAGACCCACAAACACATATTTATATTCATGGATGCCCCACGCGCACGCACGCACGCACGCACGCACGCACGCACACACACACACACACACACACACACACACACACACACACACACACACACACACACACACACACACACACACACACACACACACACACACACACACACACACACACACACACACACACACACGCATCCATTTTAACACATGCCAATTTAACATTAATGATCTTTTGTGCATGGTGCCGTGTGCTCCACTGAGCAGCTAATGAAACAAGCAGCCTCTGTATTAGTGATAAGCAGGAACAGGTGTGGTGGAATGTTAGGAGACGAGCCTCCCGGGCTAACGAGCATCTCACCTCTCCTGGCTCTCACCTGATAAGTCCCCCCATCCCTCTCTCTTTCTCAAATCAACATTCTCTCTCCCTCTGTCTCGCCCTCTTTTTCATGTGCTCTATCATCCCCTCACTCCCATCATCCCTCTTCCTTCCATCTTGCCATCTGTCTCATTCCCTCCCTTTCCACCCGGCCCTATTTCTCACAACTCCTTCTTCCTCTCCGCCTCTCTCCTTCCTCTCCGCCTTACTCTATTCATTGCATGTCCTCTCACACCTTGAGAGGATGCCTTTAAGCGTGCACTCTCTCTCACGTTTGAATGTACGACCTGAAGTTAATGAAACTGGTTCAAACCATGTGTCATGCTGTGGTGTTGGAACATAATACATTCCCCCTTCCTGACAATACTTCACCACCGTTACCCCCACCGATATGTTTTGCTGTTGTGATGCAGTCACTTTGCAAATTCAAATATAAAAATTTTCTCCGGTGCAACTTGTATGGCATGTAAACTAGATTAAATGGCTGTGCTGCTGGGTGCAGTGTACAAAAAAATGGGAGGCGGGCGTGCTGATCGCACTGTGACACGCAAATCATGGATGTGAATGCGTTGAAGCGGTAATGAGAAGAGAGAATCGTCAAACACTCATTAGCTACACGCTGAATGTGTGGGCGCAGTCGATAAGATGTTTTTCTCTAAGCAGAGTTCACATTTCAGTTCACGCGTCAAAATTTGGCATGTGCCTAGTGGAGGATCGTGTCATTTTCTCTGCATTTGGGTAATTACAAATATGAGTACTTTAACTATCACTATGTTGTCTAAATCAATTTACAGTAAATTCAGATCGATGTCACAAGGAGCAAGTTGTGGTTAGGTGGTGGAAATGGGAAATCGTACCGAGTGGCCTTTCTGCTGGAAGTCAAACACTCGCTACTGCACTATTCTGATCAATGCTCCTGGCTGCCCCTGCTGTCTGTGTCTCGTTCTATCGCTTACTTTTTAAGAGCTAAATGTGAGGACACCACTTGCGGCCTGGCACACTAAAGTGTCATTCATTACAGTGTCTAAGGCCTGAGTACAGCTGACAGACTCATGACCACTGGCAGTATTCTCAGCATGGTCATTAGTTTCCATAGGGAAGTTCCTGCCACTTAAGCGCCACATGTAAGCAAAAACCCACCCACACCAAGAACCGATTTTTTTCTAACTTCTGACACTTTACTGGACTTCCCGTTTTCAAAGACCTTTCAATTACCTTACAGAATTACCTGTTCTTGAAAATCACAGCTTTCAAGTTTGCACACTCTATTTTCGGTGCAGGATTACGTTCAGAACGTATCCAGTTTTGAAAGGTCTTCTCACCCTGAGTAAACGTACCCTTATTACATTTTATTGCTTCAACTGAGGTTTTAATTGGGTTCCTGTGACCTTGCACAAAGATTTGAGTATGTTCATAAAGTAGTAGAGGATTCTGTTTGAAGTGAAACACAATAAAGGTCAACCTCATTCCTTTTGTTTCTCTGTTTCAATTTATTTGTTGGAGTTATTAGAATTATTGTCATATTCCAAAGTTAACTTCATAATATTCCTTGTTGTAAGAGAATCAGTAGCCTTCATGTAATTGGCGTGTTCTATTCAGAGCAAAGTGCTCACATAAACCAAGCTTCCATAAATCCAAGGTTAATATTGGTACAATATGCCACTTAAAGCTCCATTATAGTCCTAGTTTACAAGGTACGAGTTTTGGGTTTTATACATGTGTAAAACCAACCGTCGGTCTGAAGATTCACACAGTTGCCTTGTGGTGAATGAGGTCCTTATGGCGAACAAAGGTCCTCATAAAGTACTCGTGCGCGCGCGTGTGTGTGTGTGTGTGTGTGCATGTTTGTGGCTAAAATAATTCAGGTCAGTGTGTGATGAGTTTCTTCTCTCCTGACGATTCCTATATATTAACTGCACTTGGCAAAGCACGGTTGATCATATTTTGGGAGCCTCCAAAAGGGATTGAGGGAACAACATAGCAATTACTGTAGATTTCCGGTACAATGCTTCCAATGATTCCTGCCTCTTCCTTCAATTCTGCTTTGTTGTTCTTTTCCTGTGTTTTTTAATGGATTCATAATTTTATGTTAATGGTGCATGGAGGTTTTTTATGTGAAAGCTTTAGGGTCAGGCGTGGGCTTCTCTTCGCTTGTTTTAAAATGTATGCATTCAATATTATTTTAATATACAATATAATTTTCCAAAGAAGAGAACATTTGAGGGCATACTTAAAGCATTGAAACATTGTAATTATTTTACTTAGTTTATTTCTGTAATTTGTTCCTTATTTATCCTTTCTCTCTCTTCCTTAGCTGTCTCTCACTCCCACAACCACACTAACAGCTATAGAAGCAAGTATTTCCCTGAGAGAGAGAGAGAGAGAGAGAGAGAGAGAGAGAGAGGGGGGGGGGGGCGGGGGATTCTACCATCTCTGTCCAGAAGCAGGAAACACATTAAGGTTGATTTTCCCCTCCAAATCTATCCACAGGGTGACATCAGAGTGGCCTGTTGCATGCTGGGTAGGGCCCCAACAAACTGCCACAGCGTCTGCACAACAAGGAGGAGGTGAGGGTTTGCCGACGGTCCATAAAAACCCAAGGCCTTGTCTACCAGCCGCATTTTCACACAGCAGCCCGCAGATGAAAGCCAAGGCAGTAATGACAAACAAATGAGGACCGGCTACGGGGAGATGGAACCTGCAGATGTGGCCTGCTGTCCGCTCCCAGACATTAAAGCTGTTGCCACCAGCAGATTGAATTACAGTGCTCATTTGAGCCTCAGCGCCAGAGCTCCACTTTCACTGGGAGAATCCCGGGTTCGCCGGACAAAAGGTCCCCCTTTACGAGCCCTTTGCTCTACATGGAGAGCAGATGCTCCGCTAGGTGAGCTTTACACACCTCGATGGCTCCTTAAGCTCCCCCCCTCCCCCCCCCCATCCGAGAGCAAGCTCCTCCTATCTCTCTCTCTCTCTCTCTCTCTCTCTCTCTCTCTCTCTCTCTCTCTCTCTCTCTCTCTCTCAACGTCCACCGACCACTGTTTGGGTGGACAGGTGTTTGGTGCTGAGGCCCTCTCACAATGCCTCGTAGCAAAAGAAAGTCATCTCTCAAATAGAGCAGCGTCAGCATTCAGCCATCGCCCGGGAAATTAAGTATCCTCGTCTGCTCCATACTGCACGTCTGGGACCAATTAATAAGCCTCTCCCTTGTCTCTCTTTGTACAGAGTGACCTTAAAAAAAGGGTTGGTGTAATTTAGCTTAATAGTCATCGGCCAGAATAACCACAAGTCATTTGCGATCGCGGGTTGAATAATTTCCTCCGTCACAACACCGTGGCTTGATTACAGCACCAGAAGACGTGGTGTACTTGGAGGAGTGCAAAATAACATCTGTGCCTCTCGTCAGCAGTCTGTGAGTCAGCAAGGGTGAAAGCCCGCCTATGGAAAGGCACCGTTTGAGAACGTGGAGGTCTGAACGACCGAGTTCTACCCAAAAAAGTGCGGGTAATCGCAGTTCGGGGCTAATGGCTGACGACGTCATTGGGGGAAATTAATGAGGTGATTTGTTTTGAGGGGTGAACATTACCATCTGACAGTAGGCGGGGAAGAATGTAGTCTGCCGCGGAATGGGACGCATTCCTCATTAACTGCCGTCCCACTCCGGATGAATCACACCTTGACTGGTATTTTAGGACTATGCCACGGTGCCACTGGCAGACAGATGAGAACCGAAGCTATTGGCTATTCTAATTTTAAAACTGTTTTATCACTGCTGAAATGGTTTGCGTGGAAAAACCTGACAAACTAGGTGGTAGGGTTTTAATGACCATGAAGTCACCCGAGGGTTCATATTCAGCAGATTTAGATTCAGAGTACTGGCAGGAAACTGTTTTTGAAGAAGAAAAGTGGGGTCCTAGGTGCAGATGCTGGCACAGGAGGTGAGGGCTCAAAGTTATTCTTGCGATTCTCTTCATGAAAACCATACAAAGAACAGAGAAAACTAAGTGCACAGAGGAAACAGGCGAGTAAAATCTTGAATCAAAACAGGTGACGTGGGTTAAGCAGTCACTGGTGAGACATTCAGGGTACTCGGGCATGACCATGAAGCTGCAAGGCTCTTTCCAGATTCAATGTGCTAATATGTGCAGATACTGCAGGTGTCTTTGCTACTTCACTGCATGTTCATGTAGGATAATGTATTCACTGAGCATAGTGTGGGTGTCTTAGTGTGAAGGCACTGTGCAAGGGCCATGAACAGGAAAATACATATGTATTGGCAAAAGAGTTGGTTTATTCTTGTTGTGCTTATTTTATGCATGTTTGTTCAAGATTTTATCGGCCCAATGGAACAATCTGCAATTGTTTTTTTTTTATTTCTCATTCTCCACGTCCCTTTCAGTATTTGAACAAACCCTTCACTCTCTCTCCTAGGTGTGTGTGTGTGTGTGTGTGTGTGTGTCCCTGTCGAACCATATGAACAAAACCCGAGCGCCATGAACCTGGTAGAGGTGTCCGATAGGGCCTCTTCTTAGTGCTAACCACCGACCAGCAGGCTGACCCCTGATTGCACCTGGCTAACGCGATCCAACAGGCAGACTGTGGTGGCGACCCGAGCCCCACTGCAGTACTGACACCGCTGACTGCTGCCACAGCCTGAACATTACTATTCTATCAATGGAAACCGATTGCACCTCCTCTCTCACTCTCCTCCCCTCCTCCTCCTCTGTCAGGCGTGTGTGTGATGGAGAATCAGAACGGAGGAGGATGATGAATGACTATGTCACGCTAACTGTTGAGTTCAACAGATCTCAGAGTCTACAGGGGGCAGAGCACCTCAGCAGGATTACAAAGGGATGCTCTCCTAATGGTTCTGGGGAGGTGATATTGAACCGCCAAAACTAGGCTGCCATTGCGTTTGAGCTAATTCTGACTTGCTTACAACCCCCCCGTACTCCTCTTACCCCCTGGCCGTGGTCATACAGAGTATCTGTGAAACGATCATCGAAGCTCGATCTGTCAAATGGGGTCCGACGTAGCAACGAGGGGAGGGACATGGGCTCCTCTCGCACACCCTTTTTGACCGGCTCTGGTTCCACAGATTGTGCGGTTGATGGGATCATCAACCGCGCACTTCATCTTCACACTGGGATCTTCACTTCCGTTCATTTTCCCCAGAGTTTTAAGCCGTGGAACCAAGCCAATTATCGGGCAGATTTGTCGTGACGATAAAACGTGACTTTACCAAGACTGTGTACATTATTTTGTGAACGAGTGAAGGAACTACTCATACCATAAACCATTGCAAACTTTTTCTGACAGCTTCCAATCTTCCTTTCATCTTATAACCTTTGTGATTATTGTAGTTTTTATATTGTTAATAAAAGTTGTGTCATATATTGTGTGTGTGTGTGTGCGTGTATGTATAGTGGTATATAGTGTTGTCATCGACATGGTATGCAATCACCTGTCACGCGTCCATCAATGCTGGTTCTATCGATTCCCACCAAGTGTTTGCTAAGACACAGTGGATGATTATATAAGGTTACTTATATATAACAACTCATTTGTAATACATGTGAATTCAGTTTGCATTCCAGTTATGTAGTCATTCAATTATTATGTATTCCTAGCCTTTGTACTACCTAAATTACTAAATAGCACTGCTAGTGCAAAATCATCTATTTTTATAATAATATATTTAAGCAATAGATCACGACAGGCTGTTGTTCTCATTATACCACAGTTAAGGGGCGTTGTCCGTCCCGACGCGCAGTGGAGGAACGGCGACCCCCTTAACTGTGGTATAATGATCTATGGCGAAATGAAAGTCATAGACACCCTCAATTTTTAAAAAGCGAGAAAGTCGGAAAAGCATTTTTTTTATACAAATACAAATACAAAAAAGTAGTCCCTCCTGGCTGCCTGCAAAGTGTACAGCGGTTGCTATGCAACACACTGTAGCATCCTTCAGAGAGAAGGCTAGGCTAGAGACGGTAGCTTGGTTCGCCGGCAATTTAGCCTACTATGGAGTTCACTCACCGTGTGCCTATTGCTTTACAACATTTCCACCCTCTCCAGCAATCAACATATTTTTAGGCTTCAGTGAACTATGCTATTGCTTTTATATGTAGAGAGATAGATAGGACTCCAGTCTAATAATGGTCCAATAAAAAGCAACTACACATACACAAACAACAACAGCACACTTAAATAAGACACTGATACCAGTGTTTCCACATGGATGACTGGTATCGCACAGTACTAATATAAAAATATAAATAAACACGTGCCTAACTTGAACAACAGTTCAAGTTAGGCACGGAGTGATACTGAACTCTGTAAACTGAGCGGGCGTCATAGCTGTGTGTATACGCTCAATATACAACAGTTGGGAACCAATTAGATTGCTTTATTTAAGCCACCTGTTTTATAATCTATATCAACATATTTTTACATTTTTTGGAATTTTGCGGGTGCGGTAAAACGTTGGCATGGTAACAGCGAGCTCCACCAATCAAAGATGTTGTGTTACACTTTAGGATTGTGGGTAGTGTAGTGCTTTTAAATGCATTGCGAATAAAACATGTTTTTCTAAAAACTAGTTAGTTAACTTCTTTAACCTGTGGCTTCTACAGGAGCATATACCATTGTTTCACAATATAACGTCTCGTGGTAAGTATAAGTATGGTTACGACATTATGGCTTATAATCAAAACCTCTTTGAAGAATATGAATGGGGTCTTGACATCCGGAACCAAACTGTTGTATCTATCCAGGTGCTTCTGTTCCCGTCTCTGCCTCTCACGACTCTTTTCTCTTTTCTTCTTCGCCTTCTGCCGCTTTGTATTTATCTCATCCTCAATTCCAAACCCTGTTCCGTCCTCGCTTTCATTTTCATTCCCTCTTATTGCTCCTCATTTATACCCATCACGCCATCCTCTCTCCCTCCCTCCCTCACTCACTACCGTTCTCTGTCTCTCACTCACTCTCCCCCTTCCACCTTCCTCTCTCACACTCTATCACTCTTGCACCCCCCCGCCCCCCCCCATTCTAGCGGCCACTCTCTGTCTCCCTCTCATCAGACTCCCCCTTTCTATCTCTCCCTTCCTCTTCCTCTCATCCCTCACTCCCCCTCTCTACAACATCCTTCTAGCCTTCTACCTCCCCCCTCCCAACTCTCTCCCCTCTCCCCCCTCATCATGCGCCTCTCACTAGCAGGTCCCAGTAGGGTGATGTGGTGGACCCCCCCCCCCCCCCCCCCCCGGTGGTCATATTGAACAGCAGCAGCTCCTCATCCTTGTGTTTATTGAGTGGCTGTAGCCTTTAGCGTCAGCGCCACCGCTGCCACTGCCGCCGCTGCTGCTGCTGCTGCTGCTGCCAGCTTCCTCCTCCAGCGCGGCCCATTTGTCTTCATGTTATGTGGAGGCTATTCTCAGCTCGTTTCAGGACATCCAAACTGACAAACACGCCATCGCAGCCCGGGCCCGGCCGCGCTCACCATACCCTGCCTGTACACTTAAAGTGACACGACGGCACACAGACTCACACACGCGCAGATGCACACACACACACGCACACACACACACACACATATATATACCCACACACACAAACAGATGCACAGCCCACACACACGCACACACACACAAACAGATGCACAGCCCACACAGACACACACACATATAAGAATAAAACAACATGCATCACGTGCAGACGCATACGGATGCACAAATAGAATGTAGGCTGAAATACGCACAAATATACGCATGCGCTACTATGACAGACAGCCACACACACACAAACACACATGCAACCATAGTGCTGACACACACACACACACATTCAGACTCACACACCAACACAGACACACACATAAAGGGTGACAAGCACAACTGCACAGACACGCACACACATACACACATGAGTCACAATTTGGAAAACGACATGCATACTGTACATACACATACAGAAAAAACACACTCACACACACTCAGACAAATGCACACACATAAAGTGACAACCACAAGCACATACCCACACACATCCCAACCATGCTTTATGCTAACCATATCATTATGGCAGCGTGCCTTGCACTAAGGCAGCATTAAACAAGAATGTTTGACGTATAACATTACATGTTTACAAAATGAAGAAGTAAAGATGGCGGAATCAATATCTTCTGCTGCAGGCTCTTCACGTAATACCACACTCCTCCTGCAAGCTTGTACAAGTAGCACTAGCCTCTCCACCTTCAAGCTCTCCATATTGCACTCAACCGTCCATATTGCACTCTGCAACCGTCTCTTCACCATAATAATACAACTATGTTGGTATGAGGTAATGCTAACATTAACCGTTTCCTATAGAATAAAACGGTGTCAACGTCAACGTGTCCAATAGTTGTTTGATGATTAGCAGAGATGGGCTTGGACAACAGCAATCGGCTGATGGAATGGAAAATGTGATTTCCAATGGTTATGGCTAAATTGAACCCATGAGAAAACAGCCCACTGATGAAGATGCAATATCTTTAAACAACCCTTGTGTCACATCATATACACATGTACACACGCGCACATACCTGTGAGTGCATAATCATACACTTATAATGCTAACACGTACTGCATGAAATCCTCTGCAAAGTTATAAATGGCACTCCAATAGCGAAATTAATCGGCCGAGGAGAGAGATCCATTTGGAAAATTGGTTAAATTCCTGCAGACACGTTTTATGGTCATTAAGAGATCGTGAAGAGAGTGAGAGAGGGAGCATGAGATCGATGTCTACGCGAGCTCAGCACCGTAACTAGTACTACCGCTGTCTCTGAGGGCTTATTAAGGCTGGGACTTTGTTCCCACACCGACCTCTGCTCTGCTGTGTGTTTTTCCTCCTTTTCTATATTACCAGCTTCAATGGTGGGTTGCTTATTCTATCCATCGTCTAATTGATTTATTAATTTGTAATTGAAGTTGTATTGTACAATAAATAATAAGCCACATTATCAAAACTCAAGTCTGAAAATTGTGAATGAAACCTTGCTTTGATTTGTTTGATCTTCTGGAGCTCTTTGACCTTGAACTTCCTACAGAAACACTTTGTATCAGACATGTGCAAATTAATATATATGATATGACCTTAAGCAGAAAGATGAGAACAGGAGTTCTGTGGTATCTAATGGTGAAACGGGAATGAGACACCAGCAAGAATGCCAAGGACTGAACAGATGCTGCAATTATCTCAGACTAAGACGTGTGCTAAAACCGTGCATTCGTCACCTGCTTCCTTTCTCTCTCTCCATCTTTCCCACTTTCTCTCCCTCTCTCTCACTTCCCCTTTCTCTCTCTTAGCCTATCTCTCTCTCTCTCTCTTTCTCTCTCTCGCCATTGCGTTATGTAAGGCTCTGCCATCCCCTTTGTCTCCAAATGAAGACGACTCGAATCAGATTAGCGTTCATTGCTTTGCTCCGATGATTAGCTCATAAAGAACTGGCTGGCTCTTGTGGGGAGAACAGAAAACACAAGTGGAGCGAGGTTCAGTTGAGAGTGACTGGTTGTCATGCACGCCTTCTCCAATAGCCATCTGTTCCGGCGTGTAGAATCACTCTGCGTGCGGGCCTAGAACGCTTCCCAGGGGCACGCCGCACAGCCATGGAAAGGGAAACTGTCTCTGTATTTCTTTAATCAGTTGAGAAACACACACACAACATGTGCCGACGTAATACATATCTAGATCTGCGAGGACACATGGATCGATGTTCCACTGTGGATGTGATACGATGTGCAGGATCCACGGGTTTTGTGGAAGACAAACTTCCTTTACATTTCATGGATACTTAATTTAACCAGGAACGTGTCTAGTGGACATAAAATGACGGCATACTATTTTAAATTATTTATTAGTAGATAAATAATGAAGAATATTGAGAAAAAAAATAAAAATAAAAGACAAAGATATCTTTATCAAAAGAGCCCATTAATATTACAAATGTATCGACCTTGGTCTCTGCCTTCTGGTCTCCATGGTTTAGCGATAAGAGCTTGTATCATGTCTCACTATGTCAAAATCTCCAGTGGTTATGATGGAAATGATTAAACAGAGCAGACTCGAAGATCAGCGATATCATGACAGTTGGGGTGGCCAAAGGGAGGGACATTTCCACGGTTGTATTTGATAGCATCAGGCAGTGCCTTTTTCCTGTGTGTGTGTGTGTGTGTGTGTGTGTGTTGTCAGAGCTGGTGGTGAGTATGAACATGCACTATTCTGACAGACCCCAACAGTGTGATGATGGGGTTAAAACCAGCAGGGGGGGGGGGGGGGGCATGTGGATGTCTGTGTACACTGACAGCAGACTCTGACTCTGGGCCATCATGAATATGAATGTGCATGCTCTTCTGGGCTTCTGTTTGTGGGCGTATTTTCACGTGCTGCTTGTAGTGTGTGTCTATGTATTCATCAATTCAGCGAGACGATCTGTGAAATAACGCTCCGGGCCCTCCTGCTTCAGCAGTAGCACAATCTCCGGTTGGTTTCAGTTCTGCGGGCGTCAAGTGGCTGAAGCAATGAAGGGTGTCCGTCCGAGCATAAGGGTAAGGTATTATCTCTAGACGAACAAGGGGTACTACAATAGCTATTTCTGATTGGATAGTGTCAGTCACATGCACTCATACAAGGTGACAAGGGGAGATCATGAGGCTGCTTTCGCAGGGATGTGTAACAACATGTGTGTGACCATCAACCAAGCGACCAAAAAATGTAAAACCGTTTACAAAACAAATCCTCCCGGCTGTTGCTGGTTGTCTGCTTGTCCAATCAAAAATGTCCCGTTGGAATATTTTTTTCTTCCTGAACCAACAGCCTTGGAAAGACGGTATCTCAAAACTTTATTTACATAGAGCTTTCACACGGTTTAATTACATTTCTTACATCCACAGCCTGAGTGAGCTCTGAAATCATTCCCCAGTATCCTGAAATATTATGAATACAACAGCAGCTGGACAGCAAGCGACTAGCTGACACGACAACAGGGTACGCCTTCAGTCTATAACCATACTGCTTCACAAACCATATACCATCCGCCTGGTGGATACGGGGGAGGGTCAAAGGTCAGGACCCGTCCCCCATATATCTTGAGTGGGAAAGTGAGTTTGGAGGTGACAGTGGCAGTATAAAAGAAGGAAAGTCCCTGACTATGTGTAGACTCTCAAGGCTACGGTTGGTTCCCACTGGGGTTTCCACTGAGGGAGGGGGACACGGGGATGGGGACCACATGGGAATGAATTTCTGCAGGCCCTATAGAGATGTGTTCGGCTTTACACTGTACAGATGTGCAGCTGCGCGCTACAGAGTGGAGAGTTGCTGCGCTGTTTCCGGATGCTTTTATCACGGTAAAGTGTAGATTGTCATTTATGAGTCTCTATGACTGGACTGGGTCAATCAGTTAATCCTCCTATTAATCATTAACTACTATAGAGTAAAAAGAACGAAGTCCCTGTGCACAGCCTTTTGATTCTCAGGTGCTGGTAATGTGCAGCCAACAATAGTATAAAGAAAAAAAAAGTGTAAAATCACGCACACTGGTAAGCCGATTTATTTTTGCAAACGATACGTTCCGCTGTTGCTTTGTCAGGTTCACTCTTGGTACTATACAGTACATATCTCTCTCTTTCTCTCTCTCTCTCTCACGCTCACTACACATGAAACTCTAAGAAATCTACCCCTTATATAAGACTGAAAATAAAGTTTAAATAAATTATATGCATATATATATATATTATATATATATATATATATAGAGAGAGAGAGAGAGAGAGAAAGAGAGACAGAGAGAGACAAAGAGAAAGATGCATATGTACTGTATAGTATTTAATGATTAATAGGAGGACTTACTGAATGACCCGCTCCAGTCATTAATAAATCTCCCAATAGCGTTTGTGGGAGAGCCATTAGCCAAGTTGTGAACGATGGCTGTGTCAGCTCAGCCCTGCTACCGACCCTCCAGACAGGCATCACTTTTTTATTATTTATTTTTCCGTAATCAGACACCAACAGTGCATTAGCCAAGAGAACCGGATCAGCCGCATAAATCAAGGGATCACCGTAGTGTTTTCAGATATTTTTTTATGTAGGAATGGACACAGTAATGGCTCCCAACTGCACCGACCGCAAAACCGAAAACAACCGCGTCAGACCTTACGTCATGTCGTGTCTGACTCTGTGTTAAAGTACGCCCGTCGAGCTTGTTTGCATGATGGACAACTCTCCAAAACACTGGCTTGCTGAATTATTGATCGCTTCCATATTCAGTTTGGTTCCATCCATCACCCTGAGGGCCGCTTGAACCTCGCCGCTCAACGGAAGCATTGGGCAGAGGCTAAGCTAGCTCCCTGCTCCCCTTACTCAAACTCAACCCTGTCTTCATTCACTCTTTCATTCATTCACTTTGTTACAAAAAAAGAAATCATTGTAATTGTCCGACCGGTAAACACCGGTCCGTTGGCGCCATTCATCAAGGAAAAATATGCTGAAAGGTTTACTGCTACACACTCACAAAACACACACACACACACACACACGCACGCGCACACACACACACACACACACACACACACACATGCACAAATGTAAACTTGTACACACACTGGCACACAGTTTCGGTATCCAACTCAATCTTAAATCACAACAAATCAGTGACTATAAATGTGCTCCTCTGGCCATGCTTAATAGAGTTGACATTGGCATATATTATCAGGATTTGTATTATTCTGAAAAAATGAAAGCTCTGCCATGGAACACAGCTCCCCCCACCCCCCTCCCCCCCCTCGCCCCCCAAAACCCCCAGTAATCATGAAGCTACCTGGCATGCTTGACTTCACGTCTGTCTCCAGTGCAGCTTGTCAATATTTCTCTAGATAATCTCGTGCCAAAGGCCTCGGTGCAGCAGCATAGCGCTGCTAGGCCAACAGTGCCCGTAATAACACTTAAGCAAAGCTGCACGTTGTCGTGGAAAAGTCCGGCTCAATTTGATTGGAAGAAAGAATAAACAAACAACCTTTGTGTTTGTTTTGTGCGGGCTATGACAGCCATTCTAAACTCATCTGTTTGTTTACTTGTGTCCCACCCGCCTCGCCCCCTTCCCCCCTGAACGGATTAAAGGTCTGCGGACTGACCTTCCATATCTAACGGTGGGATAATAAAGACCATTTCTCCTGGCATTTGGCGCTAGTTTGCTCCTCCTTGCCCATACGCTTTCAAATACCAACACAGCTCATGTTTAATTCATAGCCCCCCAACGATGATCTATGGGGATTGCGATGAGAAAGGAAAATCATATTTATCTCTCCTTCATAAAACGTGTTGATTGCTTACCCACACCCTCCATGTGATTGTTACGCTGAGGCTCTCAATGCAGAGCCGTGATCAGGGCGGACGGGTTTGCAGAGTAAACACATCCAGAAGTATTCATATGGCATGGCGCTGCGTGGAGTCTGCCGCATGAGGCTGCACGCCAAATGATATTCTGTGCGGGAAATATATCATCGACCTTGTCTCCTCCGCCTTTGGCTTTTTATGAGTTAACGTTGAGGCAGTGAGGTAGTACACAGAGGAGAATTACTATGGAGAGACAAACAAAGACAGGAAAGACCTGAGATAAATAGGGAGATAGACGGAGAGAGACAGAGAGAGAGAGAGAGAGAGAGAGAGAGAGAGAGAGAGAGAGAGAGAGAGAGACTTAGATATACAGATCCTATCACCAAAGTCATCACTATGCTATCATATCCACAGGTACATTCACATACGTTACGTTAATGTAATGCTTTTTGAGACCACATTCCAAACCCAGAATTGCAAAAAAAGAACCAGATATCTGTGGGTTAAAACAAGGCTATTAAAATGGTTGGCTGGTACAGGCGTGTATCTAGAGATACCATCAGTGTTCCTGCTCTGCAGATTCCTCTCATTGCAATCGTTGAATCGTCGATTATGTTCAGTCCTTTATTCCTGTTGGGTACATTTTCCCTCAGCACTAAGGGTATCGGGACGAAAAAATAAATCTCCAAAAAACCTGCTGATGTACGATCATCCACATTGGCATTTTAAAGGTCGGCCAGAGATGTATGCAGGCTTTCATGTCTTACTCAGGCCGTAACATCTAAACAGGGTCACCCGACAGCAGATAGAGAAATGCCATGACAAGCTCACGGTTATCACAAGGGTAGGTACCCCACCCCCAGAAAATATGACCAACGCATGACCAAATGAAGATGGTGATGTCAAGGACAAGACACAGAGCTTCTGGTGTTGTCTGTATAACATGGCAGAACCATACCACAGTATCACGCTTATTACAGGAACGTAAATAGGTAATAAAAAAGTCCTGCCATGACCAATGGTGAGCGCCATGCCAGCTGTGGCTGTGCAGTCGTAACGTACGTTCCTCCCTACAACATTCTCAGAATGAGACGCGCCTTTATTTACGAGCTGTCATGGCCATTTCAGATGAACACATTTACCATTGTGTGTGTGTGTGTGTGTATGTCTGTGTGTGTGTATGTGTGTGTGTACATGTGTGTGTGTGTGTGTGTGTGTGGCTCAACAGGTCTGGGTTTGGTTTGTGTGTACGTGTGTGAATTTATGTGTGTGCGTGTGTTTGTGTGTATATGTGTGTGTGTGTGTGTGTAGGTATGTGCGTGTGTGTGTGTGTATGTGTGCTTGCGTGTATGTGTGACTGTTAGACAAGACTGGGCGGTGTTGCGTGTGTGTGTGTGTGTGTGTATGTATGTGCATATGTATGTGTGTGTGTTTTTACATGTGTGTGCGTATGTGTGTTTTTACATGTGTGTGTGTGTGTGTGTGACTGTGTTAGACTAGGGTGGGTGGGTGTGGGGGGGGGGTTCAACGCCACTGGCATGCTCTCAGCTCGTGTTGAGTCATCGTCGAGCACGGCGCATTGCAAACGTGATAACAGACACGTGGACACGTGATGCTGCCGCTGGTGTCGTAGCACAAGGGGCATGGGGAGGGCGGGGGGGGGGGGATTTGGGCTTTTGTTTCTATGGCGACACCAAGCAGCGACTAGAGATCATGCTAGCAAGCTGTTTGGTGTGGCTGTGCGCGTGCGGCGGCAGACATACTCGTGTCCTCACAGCCGTGACATGAGCTCAGCGAGAACGGCGGGAGTGGAGTGCGGAGCTACAGGGCGCCACGGCCAGGGGTGGGGGCGGGGGCGGGGGAGGGGGGGGGGAGGTGGAGGGGCTTCCCCAGCACACCTTCTCTTTTTAGCTGAATACTCTCCCTCTCTCTCCCTCGCTCTCTCTCTCGCTTTCTCTCTCCCTCTCTCTCTCTCCCTCTCTCTCTCTCGCTCTCTCTCTCACTCTCTCTCAAGAATCAAGATTCAAAGGGCTTAATTGACATGTCAAAGGTACATGTAAATGTAATAAAATTGTGCAAAATAGAATATAATACAAATGTGTATATAGTGAATATGTAAGGCTATAATATTCGATAATGAGTCTGTTTAATCAAACATTATTAAAAGTTTATGACAAGAAACATTGTTGACCCTTATACATACGTAATGCTACAATAGCTCTCTCTATATATATATATATATATTTATATATATGTATACAGTACATATATATTGCCATGTATCTATTCCTCTCCTATATGCTCTTTATCTCTCTCTCTCTCTCTCTCTCTCTCTCTCTCTCTTATAGATAAATGCATCCCATTCCCTCTCCCTGTTTCTCCCAATTCATTTTAACACCGTCTCTCACGCGCTCTATGCCTCCCCTGGCTAGGAAGGCCAGGAAATAATGAATATTAAATTTACATCTCAAACCAGAACCATATTTCTCATCCCTCCTCTGTGTGTGAGAGAGTGTATGAGAGAGAGAGAGAGAGAGAGAGAGAGAGAGAGAGAGAGAGAGAGAGAGAGAGAGAGAGAGAGAGAGAGAGAGAGAGAGAGAGAGAGAGAGAGAGAGTGTGTGTGTGTGTGTGTGTGTGTGTGTGTGTGTGTGTGTGTGTGTGTGTGTGTGTGTGTGTGTGTGTGTGTGTGTGTATGCCTCTCCTTTTGGAATAATTTTAATTCATTCTCCATTCAAAGTAAGTGCTGTCTCATCGAGAAGCCAATTGAGTTAAATTAAATTGGCCATTGTCCCACCGCCGAGGGAACATCAAAACCACCAATCAGGCTGAATGATTGTCTTGGATTTCACATCTCGGGCTAACAGATGCGACTTAGCCAAACAAGTTAATAAATGGCCACAAGGTAATATAGTCAAAAGCACTTTATTGTAAACAGCGACCCGCAACACAAGCTTGACAAACAGCTAAGCAATATAAAATAGCCGTGGTGGTGCTTTTGGATCATGGTAAGGGTTCCGTGTGGACCCGCATAATGTAGAATATTCCTCTCGCCATTTCCTGGGATCGTGTTAAGGTTTTCATATAGACCGCACATTTCATACCGAAGCACATTATGCCTCCACCCAAATGCCTTGTGGGAGATGTGCTCTTTTGTATATATATATCGTGGGAGATGTGCTCTTTTTCCCATCTTCTTTACCCTTCATCTAATGAAACATTATATTATAGCCCATAGCGCTCCTTCTTTACCCTTCATCTAATGAAACATTATATTATAGCCCATAGCGCTCCACTGTCTCTCCATTCTGGTAATGGCATCATGAGGAATGACTCTCTGTCTACACAGAACACTGTCTTAACCGTAAAATTAAGTTTATTAATTGAGCCTGCAAGGTTATAAGTAGGAGTAGTAGTTGTTATAGTAGTAGTAGTAGTAGTAGTAGTAGTAGTAGTAGTAGTTGTTATTATAGTAGTAGTAGTAGTAATAGTAGTTTTAACAACAAACCTGCAAAGTGTAAAAAAACCAACACAACTCTTAAGAATGACCAGAAACAGGTGCAGGCCATCGGGTGAACCTCAGGGTCTTACCCTCTGAGCGTTAGTTCATGTTTGATGTCATGGCTAGCGGGACAGCGTCCTCTTATAATGGCCGCCTCCTCTTTGATGCTGCGGTGCACAATTTGGATGTCATGAGGCTAACGCCGGTGAACCGTGAGCGGGATCCAAGGTAACGGCTAGTTCAAAGAGCAAACATGAACGGAGGAGGGGGGGGGGGGGGAGGTGTGACTGAAGATGGGGAAGGGACAGAATGTATTCCCATGCCATCGCGTTCGTCTTTAATGTATCTTAGCATGCAGCAATGACAGGCAGAGTTTTCACTCATAGACACACACACACACACACACACACACACACACACACATGCGCGCGGACACAAGCTAACTCACCACACACTTACACACAGGAGTGTAAAGCCTCCACACAGGTTGGGTCCTTTACAACTGAGGGCCATTAAAGCTTGATGTGACGAGCCTGCGAGGACACGGAGGCTGGCTCTTAACAGAGGTGCTGCTAACTGTGACCAGACAGGGCCGGATAGAAACTAAACGCTAATCCTCCCGCCCAGACAGAGAGAGGTGCATTTCACCTGGAGGCACACACACACACACACACACACACAAACAGAAATATGCACATATGCCCACACACACACACCCAGTGACAAATTGATTGAAGAGCACAATCTAACAGACTCTGGGGGTACTAATATATTCAAATGTCTCAGATTTAGACGTGCATATCAAATATGCCTTTCAATTAAAAGGCCATTTGACAATCAGACAAGGTATAGCTTCATATTCCCGGCAAATGTGACTCGTTATGCTTCATAAATGCTTTTTCTGAGAGGCCACTTATAGCTGCTCTGTATTTGTTTGATTATAGCTCCGCTGCTGTCATGCCCGCAGGAAACAGACAGAGCATGTGACAGTGTGGTCATGTGACCATGTGACAGCCAATCCCTCAAAGGTGCAAATCAGCCCAACGCAGCCCTAAAGCAGTGGTCACATCCTGCAGAGACGAGAGGAATTAAAGCGGCACTTAAACTATATGGAACTGATTAACTCCGGCAATGAAATCAAACCTGACACCCAAATGACCCACTATGACATGCAGGGGGTGGGCTTGGTCAAGGTCCCTCTATGTGTGTGTGTGTGTGTGTGTGTGTGTGTCCTCTCTCTCTTGTTCTCTCTCCTTTGTCTCACTTTTACCCAATCCAAAGAGACTATATGTCCCACAGCAAGATTACCTTACTCCCACTCTCTCCCTCCCTCACACGTCTCCCTCTTTTTCTCTCTCCTCCACCCAAAAGCCTCTTTCTGAATCTCAAAGATTTCTCTCTCTCGCTCTCTCTCTCTCTCTCTCTCTCTCCCTCTCTCATGCCTGCAGCCTCGATCCTCCTCTCACTCTCTCGCTCATTATCCCCTTATCGTGCTGTCTTCTCCTTCTCTTTCTCCTTCTCTATCTCTCTTTCAAACTCCCCCCCCCCCCCCCCTCCACATATCTCTCTCTCTCTCTCTCCCTCTCCCTCCCTCGCTCCGATGTGAGGCGACTCTGTTCCTTTCATCCTCTCATTCCTGGGGTAAGTGTGCTCTCTAGTGTTGTGTTTGACACTCGGCGCTAGCGGTGCGGGGCGGGTTCCGGGCCTGGTTACTGTAGTACCGTTGATTCAGTTTCACATCACTGTCATCTACGCACTTAAGAGGTCCACAACTCTGTTTGCGTTTCAAACAAAACTACCACTTGTCATAAGCATCAAGAACCTTCGCAAACAGACGAGATAACCAAGACGTTATGTAAGCCAGTGTGTGTGTGTGTGTGTGTGTGTGTATCTTTTCAAATGCAAGTCATTGGAATCGACAGAAGTGTGAGAACTCATGAATACACTGATGAGGAGTGGGAGGTGTAGCGCGCTGAAAGTGGCCAGCGTGGAGTCACGTGTGTGTGTGTGATGCACGGCGTCCACGCCGCTGCCATCCGATGAGAATAAGGCGGCGCAGCGGCACTCCGGTGTCGAGTGTATGAATAGAGGCTTGACATGCTGACATACACTCTCATACTGTACAGTTTGTGTATCAAATCGCCGTGGCCACACTCACTCACACACTCCACACACCGCTCAGCATCAGCTGTGAAAAAGTGGCTGTGTCAGGTTGCATCTGAACACTATTCACAGAGACAGCTGCACTTGTGTTGAAAGTCAGTCCATCACCAGGTCTGTTATATTTGACAGCTGTTCCATCAAGACTTCGTTCCCGTCTAGCCCTCTATCTTTTTTTTCTTTTCTTTTTTTTAATCGGTAGAACTTTATTTTTTTTTGTTTTTGTTAAACATGTTTTAACACTTGGAGGGCTTTAAGCGGGTGATGGTGCCGGGGTATCGGTTACTTGGGACCCTGTGAAACTGTGTGTAATGTGCTCCGTAGTAAGTCTACCGTTAATGCCAGCCAATTTAAAGAGTCAGCTCAGGGGCTGCCTGCATATTTCCGTATGTTTTATGGAGTGGCGGTCAGTTTGGTTGCTCCTCCAAAGGGAGGTCCGGGGCTTTGTCATTTAATTTGAGCCTTTCCATAAATTCACACTTGTTTCCCAGACCATGGATATGGGTGGCAAATGATCTTTGGTATTTTCAAGTTAAGGGAGTTCACAGGAGGATGTAATTGAAAGTGCGTGCAAAGAGCCAAGCGGAAGAATTATGGGATTTTCTTTTTTTTTACGTTATTCGTTTTTTTTTTACAGATAACCTTTGAAAAATGTGCAAAAATGTACAGACGCCGGTGTGCGCTTGTCAGTGCTAGGAGCCACCTCCGGTCCTGTTCCATCACCATCGCCTTGACAAGGAGAACATTGTGCGTCTACAATACAGAGTTAACAGCCTTTTGTGTCTCCCCTTCAAATGAACAGCGTGCCCAGAAACTGCTAATTTTCTTTCGATAAATGATTCTAACTTCACCTTGTTTTCTTTTTTTTAGACCATTAAATTAAACTAGGCCGCACAATAGAATGGCCTGTACCCTCCTTTTGGTGGACTGATGGTGAAAAAAAAGCAGTAATTTGAGAACTCAGCCTTTGAGCTGTCCTTTAACAAGCACTCATACAGAGAAAGCCCTCGCAAAAGGCAGCTGGCTCTGAGGGTCATTTTTTGACACTAACTGACAAACACACAAGCGAGCACTCAAATGTGAAACTGCAAATTCCACCGAGCATATTTGGAATACGGCCACAGCTTAGAATTCAGCCAGGAATTTTCAGGGTTTTTTTTTCGCGGCCCAAGTTGCCCCAACTGCAAGAGGAAGTGTTTGAAATAAAAGTGCCTTAATCCATTAACACTGTGAAATACCTTTACATTTTTACAAGTGTTTACCTAATTCACGGTCAAACTGTGGTTCTCGGTGTGTCTGATCCAAGCGTCCTTCATCAGGGGGGCGGCTTTGAATGGAAGTCACCTTCGGTTCTTCGCTGCCCTCACGGCCGCTGGAAAATAGGAAAATATCTAGCTGTGCACACGGCGGTTAACATGCATCGGTAAAGGACAAACGAGAGGACGGTATTCCGACAGACGAAAACAAAACACAGACGGGGCCCTTCATCAAGACGGCCATCCACCACCCGCAACGCAGAGGGCTGGAGAAGAAGGAGAACGGGCCGCATGGATGGAGATGCGGATAAGTGGCCTCCTGTTTCTCATGAAGGGAAGGCAGCAGGGCCTTGTGCTTGCATCTACGTTTGATGAACAATTTCCTCCCTCCCTCCCTCCCTGCCTCCCTCCCCCCCAGGATGATCAGACAGCCACTGAAGTTGATTGACTTCCTCCCCGGCGGGGGGGGGGGGGGGTGATGGCGGTGGGGGGTTCCGGGACCCCTTGCGACCCCTCCAAGCTGTAACCCATGTGACCCGCGGACCCCCGGTGCAACCCCAACTCATCCGTCATGCGATCCGTCCCTGTCACGTGTCACAGGCTGCAGAGGCCATTTCTGTCCTCCATCATTCTACCACAGCAAGAAGCCGCAGAAACACACAACATGTGATCATAGAGACACACACACACACACACACACACACACACACACACACACACACACACACACACACAAACACACATACATGTGGACAAATAGATCAAACGGACAAACATGGACATATGCACATATTAGGTACATATGCTCCAACATGCACTCTCTCACTCTCCGTTTCTCTCAATCACAGATCCACACACCCTAGTTTACACCCCCTGTTAAAACTATGTTGCAGCTGTTTTAAAAGCTTATTTAATTGACTTCTTCACACAGAACTTCACCCCCCCCCCCCCCCCCCCCCCTCTATAATGCATTAGTACAACAGGCCACAGGACCACCACTGATGGAGCACTAATACAACGCTTATGCTAGGACAAGCTGTTCAGACAGGCTGTATCTGATTACCTATAGTGTCGTAATTGGTTAACGTGTGAAGAGATGGCAGACCAGCCAGTTAGTGAGGTGGCTAGCAGGAGGGTGGAGGATGACACTCAGTGAGGTAGCTAGCAGGAGGGTGGAGGAAGCCTGTCAGTGAGGTAGCTAGCAGGAGGGTGGAGGAAGACACTCAGTGAGGTGGCTAGCAAAAGGAAGGTGGCTGAAAGGATGTGACATTTGGAGGAGAGGGCAGAGATTGCCCTCGCTTCTCTAAGAATTAGGGCTATCTGCATTTTGATGTTTTGCCCACAATGGTTAAGGGGCAGATACTTAAAGTTTTTCTCGGCTGTTCTGGGTTGATCGCTACACAGTGATTGAAGTGTTGGGTCTCATCGGCTCTGTGTGCGTGTGATTCCTGAACCTGTACAATAAAGCACTATGATGAAGGTGGGTTTTTGTGAATGACATGTGTCAGTTTGTGTATTTAGCATGTATGTTTGCCTTTGTGTGTTATTTTGTTTGTGTGGGTGGACGTGGGTTGTTTACTATTGTGTGTGTGTTTCTAGTGTTGGTTGGTGTGTGTATTTAGTGTTTGTGTATCTGTGTTTGCCTGTCTGTTTATTTGTTTGTTTGAGTATGTGTGTTGTTTACTTCAGTGTGGGTGTGCATATATTTTTGTATACCTGTGTGCATGTCTATATGTTTGTCTTTGGTTGACTATGTGTGGGCATTTGTGTTGTTTAATTAGTTTCTGGTTTGTGTGTGTGCCACTGAGCATGGTTATTTGTTTATGGAAGTGACTATATGTGTGTGCTCATATGAGTGTGTCTTTCGAGCCAACAGGTTCACAGATATGCCTGTGAACCTGTTGGCATGTGTGCATGTGTGCATGTGTGGGTGGTACTATAAACCAAACCTGAATACCCACTGGACCAGACAACATGCTGTATTCTAATATCCCCTTCTGAGAGTCAATATTGGTCTAACTGTTGGCATGTGTGGCATCCTGGATTTGGATTCCGTTTCTAGATGTGTCTGGAATCTGCACTTTCTCCACCACCACCGACACCACCATCCCCAACCCTGTACTGTATTACACCACAGCTGTTTCTAGCGCTGGTTGAGAGGCTTTTTCAGGAGCGAACTGTGTTTAGGTTTTGGTGTAACACAAGAACTGGGCGCAAGCTAAAATGTATCCGATTTTATTTGCTATTAATTATAAATCTGTTAGAAAGAGAACCGAGTGTGAAAGCGTGTGTGGGCATTGGTCCAAAAATACCTCTTGTTAATATTCAGAATCATATATACATTCAGTCAATCATGGCTTAATTATTCAAGTATGTTTAATACACCCCAGTATTAACGAATAAGTGAATTATTGTTACTTAAAATTGTCAATGTATCATATAATATATAAAATAATAATTCAAATAAAAAATGAGGCATCATTTGCTCTCTGTACACTTGAATAGGAATGGACAACAGGCTCTAAAAACGTAAAAATAAAATTTAACAGCGGGATGGATCAACTACCGAATATCTTGTAGGAAAAAGTCAATAAGTGTATAAATACACATCTCAAAGGTAGCTAATTTTATAGAGTTTTATAAGGGTTGTGGGGGAAGGGTATAAGGATGTGGTCTACTTACAACCCCCCTTGCCGTTTTGTGTAGTTCATGCTTACTCAAATCTGAAACGCTGTAGCTTCAATCAGCTGCACCATCGCCGTAATTTGACTATACATAAATGGTCATACACTTGGCCACATAGACACAAGAGAAATTATTCCACCCAATATATCAGCTTCAAGAAATAGAAAGAAATCAATGGATTGAACTTACGTATGTTACGCTTAATGCCCACCTTGATCTAAATAAATATATTATTGATTTATGATGTCCATCTCTTATTCGTTACATTGATGATAACTTCAAAACAGATTATCTTGGTACAATGAGTAGGCAGTTTTACTTTCTTTGTTTATTACGCCTCTTAGCTAAATATAGGCACATCTAATAATTTTGTCTTTATCCCTTAGCTTAACAAAAGACCACCAAAAGTCCAAAGTCCAACCCCAAACAAAATAAGAAGCATGTAACAAAAATAGCATAACTTTTTTTCTTTTACAACCAAAAATGTCTTACCTTTGTTGTTTTGTACATCAAAGTTGTGTTTGAACGCATTAAAATCCCCATAAATGGGTAATCCAGTATCTGGGCACCATTTTGCAAAAACACTTTTTTTATAATCGATGCAGTGTAGCAGCTAAGAGAGGGTTTCAGAGGAAATAGGTAAACAGCCTTCAATCATAAAATACCTTCTTCATCACCAACTGGTGGCCGTATGGTGTAATTGTGATTGTTTGGCTTGGTGTCATTCAATTATATTTGCCCTGATGGTTCAATAGAAGTGTCAAGTGTCCAAATTGTAGAATGGGTTCTCAAGATATCTACCGGTTTGTGTCTCATCAAGTTTATACTGAAAATTTTGTAATGGTTTGCATTGGATTTATTTGGTGATTTTGCCTAAAGCTACTTCTACTAAAACCTTTATATCCTTACTCTACTTCACTTCATTGGCATTTAATATTGAACAAATGACTCAACAGATGTTCTGTTATGGCTCTATATTACTATAAGGCTATCAACTGATAATGCACTAGGTGGTATTCAATCTAAGACATTCAATTTAGTTCAGGCGGAAATTTAATCTTCCACTTGTGCTATGTTTAGCTTTGTTCACCATAACCAAGTAGTATCCACATGAATGATTTCACTTGCAAAACATTCACACAGGTGTTATCTTTATTGCGCTACCAAAATGGTGCCTCAATAAATGTATTATATTTACTTATTTTTGGAAATAAGCCTATTGCTCAACTGTGTTCGGCAAAAGGAAAGATCATTTACATTTTAGCCAACCCCAAAGCCAAGATACAATTGATAAAAACCAGATGAAAACCCCCCCAAAAAATTACTACTGCTTTTTTTTTTAATGACAGCATCTAACAATAGTGATTTAACAGTTACAATTTTCATTGATTTGACCATAGCTTGTGATCCAGGCGACAACTGTCTTCTTCAGATAGTTTACTCAGTTGGCCTGTCACATAATGCTTTACTTTGGTTAAATGATTATCTTTATTACCTAATAAAAACGCAATCTCAAACTATGATGTTTGGCACTCACCAAAGCATTGATTCCAAATCTATAGCTAATTAATGTGTAATTGCCTGCCTTGATGGTTTGCTACTGTAAAGAGTTTAGCACACCAAAAACCTAGGCATCTGGTGTGACTCTGAACTTTAACATATTCATTTTATTGTAAAGAAAATGTACCTTGGCATGAGGATACTGATAAACTGCTTCTCATTTACTGGGAGAAAGAGGCTTACCAATATAGGATTATGCTGATGTGGCATCCAAAACTAATCTTATTTCTCTCAATATAGTTTATAATAGACTATGCAGAATAGTTCTTGCCTGTCCTTTTCTAAATCCTCTTTGAACAACCTTCCCATCCGTCCTTCCCATAAGAAGATAGTGAGGTTGTCTGCAGTTTATTTTTAAATGTATACAATTCAATTGATTAAACTTTTTAAAAACGTTTGTACCTTTTTACACTAAATATCGACTGAGACACTCAATGCAGCTCTTCTCTTTTTTGTCTTCTTTAGACAATAGCAAAGCCTTTATTTTTAAATCTCCCTCTAATTGTAATAATCTACCTGTAAATATTAGATCCATATCATCTTGCCACTTATTCATAAATGCCCTGTCTTATAATAGGATCAGTTGTTCATGTCCATAATAAAACCTCTGTCTTATGTTTTATAATTGTATTACTTAATGCTGTCACTAAAATTAATACCTCCATGGCAATCATTCTATTATCTATGCGTAAATTATAATTTTTCAAGCTCTGGTTGGAGTTTGATCTCCTGATTTGTATGTTTTATTATTTATGATTGTAATTTTTTATCGTTTGAATTATCTTGTTATTGTTTTATTTTTTTACGTTAAATGTTAACATAAGATGTTAACACAAGTATTTCAAACAAGCGTGCAAGGTGTAATTGACGGTTCAATATTTTTTCATTATCTTGTTATCACCACATAAATAACTTGTTTTTATCGTGATCGTGGCATAATTAAGTCATTTTTGGTGGTAACACGACAAAAGTTGGAATTCTCATGATCATTAATACATTTTGCCTATTTAACCTATTGGCTAAAAAGGCTATTATACAGAGTTGTAGCTTAACCTGTGAGACATACATTCCAGAGAGCCGTGTTTGCCAACGCCAGCTCACCTGATGGTGAAAAGATTCAAACTATGAAAACTACACTTAGAAAGTGCACTGTCGATGTGGGGAAGTTTATCTCCCTCACCCCTACACCTACCCCTTCCCTGGTCGCTCACTCCCTTCCTATACTCCCCTTTGTCATTGTCTCTCACTCAGTCCCCCTATTTGTCTCCCACACTCTTGCTGTTGCTCCAGTGATGGGGGCGGGGCTGATGACTGTATCAACCTTGGGAGAGTTGAGGGGGGGGGGGGGGGGGTGTCTGTCTTCTTCACACTAATTCACACCAGATGGAGAGATGGTGAGGTTTGGATGAAATGAAGGGCTTGTATATAGGAGGGAAAAGAAACAGCCTGCTGAAGTGGTGGTGGTGTTGACTGACTTTATGAAATAAAGTCTTAATTGAGGCCGTCCAGTTCACTTCATTAAACATTATTTGAATCATCCGCAGGAGGGAACTCAGATGATAAACTGACTGTATGTGTGTATTGGTCGGTGTATGCCAGTAAATGTGTGACCAAGCAACTGTGTGTGCATTTGTGTCGGTGGGTGTATGTGTGGGTGAGTGTATTTATGTGTGTGTGTTTTTGTTATGTTTGTATTTGTTTACATGTGGAAGCACGTGCCTACTTATGTGTGTGAATGTGTATGAATGCATCTGTGTGTGTCTGTGCGTGCACATGGGTGTGGTGTGGCCAGTTGTCAGAAGGGCAGTCGCTGGGTCAAACACTTGCTTCCTGTTTCCTGTAAGGAGAAAGTGAGAGGAGCCTCTGCTAGCGTCCATCTTCATTAAGACGGCCCTACTACAGCAAGGGTCATATGTCAAGCTTTCTATTTCGATCTTCCTCTCACACACACACACACACACACACACACACACACACACACACACACACACACATTGATTAACATGCAGATGCACACAGTCACCAGAGAAAATACTTACAAACAACACCCGTACATGACTCACACTTTAAAACAAAATAACACAAGCACGCTAGGGAAAACACACATATTCTCCTCTCCAAATGGCTACATGTTATAGCAGACACACCCAATAACACAAACAAACTCATACACAGATGCAGACATTCACACATGCAAAACATTTGAGGAAAGTCAGAAACACCCGAAACTACACACACACACACACACATAGCCCCACACACTCACATGTACGCAGACACACAAATGCGTGCTAAAAATAATGACCCACAATTGAAAACCTCCCCATTACTAAAAAGGTCAGCAGTTAGTGGTTTTGGTTTCTGAGGCTGGATGGATCCACAGCCACAGGTCATTCAGATCAGGCTGAATGTGCTCGGGAGCTTGGCGTGTTTACAATTGCTATCATGATTGATTAGAGTGCAGAGCTAGCGTCTTGCACTCTCCCACTTTTTTCTCCCAGTCGTTGAATTTGGGAGGTTCATTTATTATACATTAATGAGTTGTTGAGAAAAGGTCCGTGTGGGCCTCCAGATCACGCCGCAATACTGTAATGTTGGACGACATCAGGGCCTACACGTTAAATGAATTACCCTATGGTCCCGTTGGACCCGCGCTAACACACAAGCGGTTTGACTCTGGCGAGCGCTCCGCTGGGAGTTTGTGTTGGGGCGGGAATACATGCTAACATCTACTCAAAGTTGTTTTTATTAGCCTTTATCCATGTGGGAAGAAAAATAAAATAACTTTGATCATGCAAAACAGCTAAACATACAAGGTAGGCTACTCTACAACTTGTTGTATTATAATATTTTGTAATCCAAGTGGGACATTGTTTTAAATTAACTTTCAGCAAATTTGCAGTGGAGTTGTATAAACAAACTTAAGCTCTGAGTTACAGAGAATGTTTCAAGGTTGACAAAAGGGACATATATGAAGCCATGATGAAGCCTGTGAGCTGTCAGCCTCATCCATAATTTATTGATGATTAGAAAACTTATGTTCCAGACTTTGATACTGATTGGCTTGAAGCTGTTGTAAAATACTTTAGAAACACACACCTGTGACTGCATAACATTAATTTTGCAGCATGTGCCAACAATCTCAAAGTATGCTAGCCAGTTTTCCTCTGCAACAATTTTGATGTCTAGAGGAACTATATTGCTTTATACATTTTGCTGTTGTTTATTTTGTTTAATTTGTCTATAGTATGTTTTAGTAACCGATTTTTAAAAGCAATGAGCCACTTGAGGCAGTGATTTACAGTGATTTTAAAACAGCTGAGAGACTTCCACTGTAAAATTCACTGTTGGAAGCCCCGGTGGCGCACTGGGCTAAGGCACATACCATATGTTAGGCAAAGTCCTAATTGCAGAGACCTTTCTTCCAGACATGCCTTCCCCTCTGTCTTCCACACTTTCCTCTCTGTCTCTCTCTATAATAAAGCTGAAAAATGCAAAAAAATAAATCTTGAAAATCCACAGTTAACCACAGCCTCTCAGGGATCACCAGGCACCGGGCACATGATGGTGAAATCAGAGGTCCTCTGTGTGCTTCTCATCCTCCAGAACAGCACAGAGTTGCACAAACTCTGTTTAAAAATGTATTTAAAATTGTTTTTTTAAAAGTATGCATGAAAATCAAGAAATTGTGCAGGCAAATCCCATTTACATTTAGGGCATTAGGCGGATGCTTTTATCGAAATGATACCATCACTATATGTGTTATCATTTGGATGCACAATCAATATACAGGTGTAGTATTCTTTAGTCATTCTATTAGTTGTAATATAAGTAATATAAAAACAAAAATAAAGTTAGATGTAGAAATATTTTCTTTCATCATAATTTTAAAACTTGTTTTAATGCTGCCTTTCGTAAGGCAGCATCGCTGTTTTTGCCGTTGGACTTTTCTTATAGATCAATAAACACCCTGTTTCATCTGGCCTCTCAAAAAATCGGTCCAAAACTCACCACCTTTGTTGCTGATAACATTGGCACTTTCTGAGGGAAAAAAAAAATATATATATATATATATATGTGTGTGGTTCATGTATGGTTAGAAATGTGTGGCTTTTGTGTCACGCATAGAAGCATTATGGATGTGCCATATCACAGACACAGATGTGGTGTCATTGGGTTTGGCCTATATATGATTTTTCTTCATCGTGTAGTGTATCAAAGCTTATCGGCCCACATACCGTAAGGTTTGGACTGGCCTGGGGTAAAATGTCAGGCTTTAGGTATTATTGGGGTGAGATGTTCTAGCAAGGACTAAGTCTGTGGATAACAGCCCTCCATTCCAATCACTCAAATGTCACGTCGGCCCGGCCCTTTATCTCTCTATCGTGAGGAAAGCTGCTGCAAATGCAATCGGATTTTGCAAACCAATGCTGTTTGATTGAAAAAAAACGATATATGATGTGTGTGTCTGCGTGCATGTGCATGACCCTGTTGGTGTACAAGCCAGTGTGTGTGCATTTGAGTGTCCGAGCTGCATGCTGTGTGTGTATATGAACATGTACTTGTTTTTTGTCTTTGTGTGTGCGTGTGTGTGTAGATGTGTTTGTTGTATGCACATTTGTAAATGCATCAGTAAGTGTGTGTGTGGTTGTGTTTGTGTGTGTGTGTGTGTGTGGGGGGTGGTTTAATTTCAGAGTGCTTGTTTGTGTGTTTGTGTACTTTAATTTCATAATTTGCTTTGTTCCTGTGTGTTTTGGTGTCAGACTGTGTGTTTGTGTGTGTGTGTGTGCTTGGTTGTGTGTGTTTGTGCCAGACGTTGTGTGTGTGTGTGTGTGTGTGTCGACGGGAAGGTCATCTAGAGTCCATGACACATTTCCTCCGGCGTGGAGCAGGAGGGGGGGACGTGGTTTACGACGACGTGGACCGACCAACGCCACCTCGCTCCCAAGCACCGCCTCCCATCTCACAGCTGCTGGTTAATAGGTTAAGAGGGTTTTTTATTCTACACCACGTGAGTTTGGAGCACAGACTTGAGCGCACTGTGAACGAGACGCCTTGACCATGACCCCTTGTGCATGTGTGGGGGGGAGGGGGGGGGGAATGTCTGTCCAATAAGAGGAGCGCAAGCATGATGTTAGCCAAAGCACTTAATACACAGAATATAAAAAGTTTGCAGAGAGTGACGCAAGTGGAAGCCATGGACGATGTCATCGGGAGGTTTCTGGGTCAAACTTTAATTTGGTGTGATTTAATAAAAACTAAAAAATAAGCACATTGGCCTATTGAACATTAATATACTAGTGCCGGCAACTGTGGTATTCAGATTCTCTATTAATAAAAGGATTATCCAGCATTATATTTTTTTCTACGCTGTCTTTGTTTTTCCCATTTCAAGAACAAGTTCACATAGAGTTCAAGCGTCGGGTAACCATCACTATCTTCTCGTAAATAACTTAATAAACTCATGGATATAGGAAGTAATTTAATTTAATAAATGTAGTGAATAAGTAAAAAATATATAAATACAAATAATGAATAAAACCTGTATTAATGAATTCAATATATGTGTTTATTATGATATTATTAAAAAATGTCATATATTTTTTTATTCTATATAAAATAAAAGTGCTTATTTGTATAATAAAGTTTATATTTTCCTATTATAATTATGATATTATTTCCTTAAATATTTTGATCTCTATATTTACTGTAAAAACAATTACATTTACACTTGTTTATGTTTATCTTAAATAATGATCTATATTAACCTTTGATATTCATTATTTGTTTAAGTCTAAGGCCAATATATTTTTAATTCTTTATATTTCCCAATTGAAAAAATGTTAGTGCATTAAAAGCAATATATTTTATTCAACATATTTGCCACAAAACTAAAACCCCCAAATTATGCTTAACACATGCTTGAAAAAACTCCCTTCATATAACTTAAAAAAAAAACATTATAACCTTGCTTTGACATTGTGGTAGGTGAAAGAAAAAAGCTATCAAATCATTGAGAGGAAATTTAAAAAAAAACTTAAAAAACACAGAACGGCTGTATGCCGGCCAGGACCGGCTTGCGGCTCCAAAATAAAATCTGAAAAAAACTTTTTTGAGTTGCCAGATTTCGCTGCCTGTGGTGAACTTGTTCTATAAATCTACTCTGAGCAGCAGACGCACAACACACCTGGAATGTCTCAGTATTGTGTATCTAAAAGGCCTTTGATAAATTGGCATAAGATTTGTAGTCATGAATCACGCTATGGAAGATTGACCAAAATCGTGCTGGCAGCACAACTTGGACCTCAGTGACAGAGTCTACACTTCATTTAGAGGTGCTCTTAAGCGTTCTCAGTTGTGCGATTCCACTGTATTTGCTGCTGTTTGGAGGGTATTTTTAAGGGAGAATGATGAGGGCTAAACTCTACTCAAAGCCGCCTCCTTATTAAACAGATGATATTATATTATACTCTGGATTTGTAAGAATCCAGAGTATAAGTTTTGGATTAGTAAGAATGAACAGTGATCCAAATTGGAAAAATTGTGGACCAATCCTTTTTAATGGAGGCCAGGGGTTAAAAGTCAAATAGCTGTCAGACACTGTGTCTGTCTGTGTGTGTTGTGTGTGTGTTAACATGCTGTGGTGCAGGAGTGCATGTAGGGTCCAGCCAAACAAAGAGGGAAGCCAAAGTGAGGCTCACAACAGTCTAAAGACACACTGTACTGCCGTCCTAAATACATTCCATATATCCCTTCACCATACTGCAGAACTTGATTAATGTTATGTCTAACTGAGAAAAAGTTTCTTGGAAGAGCAGAGAGAGAATAATCTCTTGTATAAAATGAGGAGTTTGTGTAGTTTGAAGGGGATTAAGAAGGTATGCTTTATTGATAAAACAAAAGATTACAAAAATACCAAAAAAACAATTTGGAACAAATCTCCGATATAAAAATACACACCATAGTCCATGCACATGCAAAGACCCACACATACACACACACACACACACACACACACACACACACACACACACACATACACACACACACACAGCCTCAAACATACACAGACAAAGCCACATACATACACACACAGTCACACACACACACACACACAGTCACACACACACACACACACACACACACACACACACATAGACACACACACACACACACACACACACACTATTAGGTTGCCAACTCCAGGAGCAATTCCTCACTCATCGGTTTTGTGATTTCTTTCTGTTTTCACATGCATAACACAACATCACATTTACCCCGTGTCCCGTCCCGGTTCTCCTCCAACAGCAACCCCCGTCCCCACCCCCCCCCCCCCGTCCCCCGTCCCCTCCCATCTTTAATTCCTTCATTTTAATGCCGGTCCACATGTCCAGGGGTTGGCTGTGCTTAACCCTTGTGATTAATGATGTATTGATTTGGGCTGTTTTCTCCCACTGATCCCACGCGTTGAGTTGACGGCACACCTCCTTATCTGGGTCTCCCAGCTGGCCAGAGGAGCCTCGCCTCCCGCCCCCCCCCCCCCCCCCCCCCCCCGACCACCACCACCACCACCACCACCACCACCAGGAACAAACATGGAGGCCGACGCTGCGAGGCCGGAGCTGGTGGACGCATTCCTCCACCCTCCTCTCATCCAGCGCCATGAACCAATCAGCCCCTCCCCTTCACAGTCAACGTCCGGCTTTCAGAGATCGGACCAAACGAAAGAAGAGAAGTGACTGAACAAAGGTGAGTGAAGGCACCTGGTATTTTATATTCTCCACTTTTGTATTCCTTCAGCACATAATTCTGACATAGTTTTTTTTAAACATTTGCATTTATTTCTCCCATTTCTGCCTTCTAAAAGTCTGAGAATAGAAGCTTCTCTATGGGAGGTATTGTCAAATTTGGCTGTGTGAAAACATATTGAACTAAATATATTTTCAGGAAGCGTAACTTTTGGTGTGTTCTGGTTGACGATCAATCACTTTTTGTGTTTTGTTTCCAGTTTCGGGATAGTACAAATCTTGTGGGTAACACAGAAGGTTCTTCTGATCAAAGGCATCTCTCTGGCTTGTAGAACATAAGGTATTTGTTCAGCAACGCAAGAAAAACAAATACTGGTGAGATCAAATTAGTTAGAGACCAGATACGGGCAAATGCGAAGACACAGAATTACTTCCGCCTGATCCACAAGGTTCAAGATAGCTCACCCTGGAATCACCCTGCTCGATTCCTCTGTCCATTATTATCCAAGCGGGAGCAAATTACTTATATGGAGATTACATTTTCCATCTTATGTTCGATTTGAAGGAAGGGGAGGAAATTGGTATCTTCCGCCACTGCGTAACGCTGGGAGAAAGTAATCGGATGCGGTCTTTCAATTACATTTACTCTTTCCCCCAAGGCTTTCATTTGAATGGATCTCTCTCTCTCTTCCTCTCTCTTGCTCTGTCTATCTGTCCCTTCCTCTCTGACCTCTCTCTGTCTCTCTGTCTCTCCTGTAGATTGACCCCACTTTTTTTTGTTCAACAGCAATCTATTACATTCTTCTCACCTTTCCCTCACCGCGCCCACTATCACAGCCCCGTGCACACCCCCCCGCCCTCTTAGACCGACTGCTGTCTCCCACCCTCTCACCTGTGTCCTGCCGTCTCCTGCTCTATCTCTCGCTCTCTCCCTCTCCGCGGGTCTCTCCACCGCCTCTCTTGACTTACTGCCCTTCTTTCTCTTATCTCAGATTCCGCCATCTGATTGGCAGATAAGTATCATCTCAGGGGAGCCGGGACAAGTCCCTGGCTTCTCATTTCCTGTCTGGAATGGGCTTCTCTCGCCTATTTGGTGAGCCGATGATCGTGCCGAGAATTCCCTCCCCTGCATGCCACCCCCCGGTGCTCATCTCCTGCATGGACACAGTGCAGCAGCAGAGGTAATCAGGATGCAAATCTAACGGCTGAGGAGGCTGAAATGGGGAGTTTCCCGTGCTCTTGGTGTCATCCCATCGGTCTTCTGTACTTTCCCATCAGTTGAAGAGGGGGAGCACACTACCTCGCGGGGTAGTGTGCTCACGAGCAGCGCATTAATGGAAGGAGGCTCGATAAATTACCTGTGGCTCATTTCTGGGTGATATTAGAATGTATGGGTGTGTAATTATGTGTGTGTGTGTGTGTGTGTTCAGGTTAGTGTCTGTGTGTGTGTGTGTGTGTGTGTGTGTGTGTGAGTGTGTGCATGTATTTTTGCTGTTCTATGACCCATGTTGAACTGCAGCCTCTAAATCCCTTTCAGACCCCATGGATCAGCCTCTTTGTCTCCATGGTGACAGCAGCAACCAAAGTCTAGAGCCCGCCCCTCCTCTGGTTCTAGCGAGCGGCCAGGCCCACTCACAGCATCACAGGAAGTGACCTATGCAGAGAGAGAGCGAGAGAGAGAGAGAGAGATTAAGACATCAATGAGATAAACAATGAAAGAAAGAAAAGAATGAAAGGAGGAAAGAAACAGTGAATGAAAGAGAAAAAGAAAGATCTTGAATGAATATGAAAGCGAGAGAAAATAAAGACAAAAATATGAAAAATAAGGATGGAAAGAACACATTGGAGCGAGGAAAGCTATCCTTGTCTGTCGGTGTCGGTCAGGAACAGAATCAAATAACGGTTGGAGCACGCTCTGTCTCCAGTAGTGGAGAGACCTACCAGCGCCTGTCTCTCTCTCTCTCTCTCTCTCTCTCTCTCACCTGCACTATAACCTCAATTTCTCTCACACGAAAAAACTCAACGATTCACTGAAACAGTCAAGAACAACAAACTGAAAAGGTCAAGGTTGAAGATCCTCTGAGCAAGGCAGTGAGAGGGCAGGCTCCACGTGAAGAGAGTCAGGAAGAGGGAGGTTGGAGAACCGCGCAATAGACGGGGGTAGAGACCGCGGGACGCCACGGGGCGCCACGGGAGGGGAACCCAGAAGCAGCCAGGACTAAATTATGGCTTTAATGATTTCAATTAAAGCTGACCTTCCGACATAGTTTCTAGAGAGAAATAACCCAATAACCATCCTAATGATGATGATGATGACGGGTGAGTGTGTGAATGTGTGTAGGTGTGTGTGTGTGTGTGTGTGTGTGTGTATGTGTGTGTACTACCATCCATGAACCAAGTGCAACAAATGTGGTTGTATATGTTGGCTATGAAACAAAGCTACACACCAATAAATGTGTGTATTGCTACCATAAAGATGGCTACCGTAGTAGAAGTGGCTAGGATGCGTGCCGCTGGAACAGCTGTGAAAACAAACGAGGTTTGCAGAAGGCAGACGGGCTTTGTGGAAACCAGAGCCACTCAGAGAGAAACTCAGAGTCCTCCAGCAGCACCTCTCCTTCCTCCTCTCCCACATACACTGAGGTCGTACCATGGCACTCGTTCGCTCCTGCAGGCTGATGCCATACGACAGAGCTCATTCAGGGGAGTGAGGGGAGCATCTCTGCACAAGGCCAGTGTTGTAGCATGGCATGTTATGGGATTGAACCAGCAACCTAACGTTTGGGTTAACGACCCAAAGAAAAATTGAACTCATTGTAAAAAAAAAAAAAGAAAGAAAAGTTAACGCCATCAGTGTAATGAGTGGCTACCCACTTGCAGGTGTGTATTTTGATGTGATATCAGCATTGTCTCAATCATGTACCATGAGAAGCATTTTGTAAATAAAACTGCACAAAAAATGTATTCTGAATCCTTTTTTTGTGTTTGTTTATTATCGACATCCTAAGTACCAATAAAAAAACTGCGGAAATCCCATGTGGGGACAACGTGTCACGTTATTACCCTTGCAAACAGAAGCCACAACAAACAGACGTCTTTTATTCTAACCGCTTTGTATCACAGTGTGTTGAGCCACTGAGTTACAGGAAAACCCGTCGGCGGTCCTGGCGGGCTGTGAAACTGTTGGTCAAACCTGAAGAGTTCTGAGAATGGAGACGCACGCCAAGCAGATACAGCCTGGAGGCCTATGACAGGTCGTATTCACGCCTCGCTCCATGTTCCATTAGATTAAAAAGGTGGAAATCCTTCCTCACACGCTCCCAACGAGAAGCAGGCAGTGAGAGAGAGAGAGAGGGAACAGGAGACAGATATACGCAGAGTAGGAGAGAGAAAAGAACAGAGCCAGATTGAGAAATGATGGGTTGAGACATATACAGACAGATGAAAGATGAAAAGACAGATGAAAGAGAGCTGTACAGTGTGTACCGATGGAGAGAGAGAGAGAAAGAGAGAGAGAGAGAGAAAAAAAGCTTTTGCTCAGTCCCCCTGTGGCAAAGATGTATGTAGCCTACTTCTAAAATTTCAAAGAAGCATCACATTTGATGGCAAATCAACCCAAATGGTAACTCGCCATGTATGCTCTGAGCACTACAAACGTACACGCATATCTGCTCATGCTTGTAGTGGGGGTGCAAAGGCACGCGTGTATCCATTGACATGTACAGAGCAAAGCTGTTACAGTTCCCTATTAACATGAATAACTTTACATCCATCCTACCCGGCCTTCAAAGTAAGCAAAGGTATTGACTTATTTAACATTATTAAAAATTTAGTTTTATTAAAAAAATTGTTTGTTTGGCATTTGACAGTGAAGACCTGTTTGACAGTTAAACAAATTCCAAGGAGATTTGTTGTGGAACAAAAGCAAGTTTTAAGTGTTTCTGTTTCTGTTTTTTTAAGTGTTTTCTTATTAATTCAGAACAAGAAGTACATGCTATAATGAATATGACACTAAAGTGCCACGGAAGTAGGCGGCTGTTAGCTTTGGAGAATAGCTTCCGCGGGTTTATTACAAAGTCCGCCCCATGCTGTCACGTTAAATCAAACGGAAAGTAGATGAGGGAGACTGCTGAATTCATTTCATCGAGTACTTCTGCGTCGCATCGCTGTCAATATCAGAGGCTCTTCTCTCACAATAAACTACAATCCATTTGCAGCAATTGCACTCCAGTAAAACTTGACAGATACAACTATAATCTAACTTAAAAGGCTATTGTTTATTGTTTGATTCTATCCGCCGATGTGCCAGGATGGCTTGGCTCTAAAGAGATGACTGTACATCAAAAATATTAAAAAATAATAAAAAACGTCAACATTATAGTCCAACTATATTCAAATGACATAAAAGTGTCAAGAGGTTTCAACATCCTTTTTTTCCTCCCATATTTCCACCTTGAATAGAAAGTTTCCGGTCAGACTCCAAGGCTTGAGTGCCACTGTGCTAAGTGACCGTACCTCTCTCCTACCAAACGTTGTGTTGCAGAGTGGGGCCACGAGAGCCAGCGGCCAATGACCACTGATATTAAAATATCTCAATGCTACTATTTAATGCTGCTGTGGGTAAGATGCGAGGTGTTGTATAGAGAGAAGGCAGAAGATAAATTGAAACTAAACAACCCAAAATATGTCCCCTCGCTCTTTGCTCGTCCCTCCCTGTATTTTTCCGCCATTGAGAAGTGACGCATTTCCCGTCCCTGTGAACAGGCGGGATGGATTCCCCGAACCAATCAGGGAAGTGATGCCCTATTTGGTCAGACATGATCCGGGAGTGGTCTTAAATCTAAATTGGTCAATACAGAGGCAGGGGCAGTCAACTTGAACCAGATATTCTCACAGTGCCTTCAACCCACTAATAGCTGACAAATGGTGATGTCCTTTCTAACAGATTACTCTCAAATAATAGCTCTTTAGAGCTTGCCTACATCACCGTCATTCCAAGGGAAATTATATCACGACAAGAGTAAATGTAAGGATGATGTTGATGTATTTAAACAGAGCAATGGAAACAGTGTAACAAAGTGTGTATTTAAGGTGCTGTATAGGCCTTTATTGGGAGATTTCTCTGAAATTACTTGTGTGGCCTATGGTGTGTCATTTTATGCAAGAAACAATATGACAAGGATAAACCTTGGAAAACCTTTGTGTGTGAATGTGTGCATGAATGGGTGAATGTCAGTCAACACTGTGAAGCGCTTTGGATAAAAGCGCTATATAAATGAGGACCATTTACTATTTATTTTTCATCAGACTCATGCCTGATGGCCCACATGGACAAAGCTAGGCCTCACTGTGTCTCCTCAGTGTCACCTTCATAAATAGCCGCATTAGAGACCTCCATGTCTTCCTCTGGTGGATTCCTCACATGATACAGGAAGCAGAAGACCAAGGTTTATTATTTTACTCCATTTGACACAAGCGTGCAGTATGAATAAGATATGAGCGGGAGAAGTACATTCCACACTCCAACGCGGGCAGAATCCCGCGTGCCAGTTGTTAATGGGTTTGAACTCTTGTGTATGTGTGTGTGTGTGTGTTCCTTGAGTATCGCTCTTACCATGAGTTTCAGTCCCTTACATAAGAAATGCACACTTGCCTTTCGCTTGACATGGGTTTCAGTTCAGCTGCAGTGTGAACGAGTCTCTTGCCCAAAGTTAGGTAGTGGAATGGTAACAAAATAACTTATGCCCTTTATATCGCTTCATGCCAGCCACGTCTCTATTTTTTGAGGTTGAAGAGTACCAACATAAAAAAATTACCAACGACACTTTCAGAGTAAAAACGTATATTAAAATGTGCCCTTCTGCGTTTTCTTTGCACAGCCCTTCATTAAGAGGTATCTCAGTCACGTTGGTGGGTGGTTTTGCTGGCATGCTTGGACCTAGGTGACAAAATCAAGTCTGTTTTTGAAGAAATAACCAGCCATGGTAAAAACCTAAATTTCCATTTAATCTTTCTCTTTAAACAGAAGAACATGCAAATATCCAAAAAGGTGCCAATTGCATTCCGTCGATTACAGTGCTTTCTGCAGCTGTCATGATTTGCCGGCGGTGGCAATTGTTCCTGGTAGAAAAGCACTGGAGAAAGACAATAAAAAAAGATTTAGAGTGTTTATTTGATGAAAGACCAATAAAAGGAGTGATCTTTTTGAAGCGCTCATTGTGGCTTGTGTTTTTTCTTTTTTGGAGCTGGCCAGTAGAGCTGTGTGTGTGTGTGTGTGTGTGTGTGTGTGTGCGTGTGCGTGTGTACGTGCGTGCGTGCGTGCGTGCATGCGTGTGTGTGTGTGTGCTTCGGTGACAGGGTGAGATGTGTGTGTGTGTTCGGCGAAGCCAGTCCCATTTGAAGACCCATCACCCTGCTAGCATTTAAAATCGTCACATTTGGTCTGCTTGGACGGACACACGGAGGGAGGATGAAAGGGTCGCCGCAATAAGTGGCATTTCAGATTGAATGGGACTAAATGTCCAAGTGTGAACTGTACAGATTCACACACGCTGCCATTTTGGGACCATCGTAAATAGCAAAAAGAGCAGCCGGGCACCGCGTGTCAGTCATCTAGAAGGCATGTCAGGGATGACCTTCAGCGGGGTGCTCACCTGGTCTTAAAACCAGGAGAACATGTCAGAGCCCTTAATGCAGATGAGCTGCACTGATCTTGATACCAATTCATTTCAATTAAATGTAATGGCATCTGTATAGCCCTTAATCACCGGTACAGTCTCAAAGGGCATAACAAGGGGCTAATACCACTCATCGCTTCAATCAATCTATATATATATACATATCTATATATATATAGATAGATAGATAGATAATATGTAGGAACATATCTATGTACATATATACTCTATCATTGCCAAGTAACAGAGGTAACAGAGACTGAAATACAGAAAGCACATCAAAAAACGTTAATTAAGCATTTTTCTCATGTGTATAATAATAACCCTGTAAGAAATATACAATTTGTGATCACAGGCTTGGTTCAACACAGGAATAAACGGGTTCATTGTCCGGGATGACAAATCCAACAGGTCCAAAGTGTTAGTCTGATACACAGGGTCCCCTGGTGAATGTGGTTCCATTCATTATGCACGGTGGAAAACATTCAGCAACCATTAATGGGAATCAGAGCTTTTGATGGCGGTGATATTAAACTGGTCCCAAGCCAAAAAGCTGTTAATGTGAAGCCGTTGGTTTCTCTTTTTTTAATTTTTTTTTTATTTCCAGGCATGAGTACAAGTTAAATGCTTTGGTCTGTCTTGTTTTTCTTGCTACAACCTTATTTTGAACTTGTCACAGGTTTGTCCAAATAATACCCTTTACCGTCCAAACCCACTCTCTCCTTCCTGTTCCTTTTCACTTTTAATACACACATGCACACACACACACACACACCCCATACACTGACGCACACACACACACACACTGACGCACACACACACACACACACTGACGCACACACACACTCCACCACACGCACGGACATTAGCAAAACTAAAGTGGCGCTGCGAAAAGAAAATCACGGAAAATAACATTTCATTAAAGCACTTTGCTCCACAGTCTGCGGGCCGCCTCAGTCCCCAGCCGGAGGGCCTCGGGCCCCCGCCAGCATGGGGTCCTCCCCGGCCCCAGCAGGGGAGGCAGTTAGTGGAGGAAATGAATGCCACTGCCGGGGAGAGAGAAGAGAGAGTGAGAGAGATAATAATGCACAGTGTTTCGTGCAATCACACTGTAAATGCCACTTCAGGTAGACTGTTAGGGTCCAACAGCGTGACAGCGACGTGGCGAAAACCGATGGCCCCGCTTCGTGACGTGCGGCAGGGATTGATGCACTCGAGTCTTCAGCTTGGTTTTGCTGTTGAAGCCGGGGTCCTCCCAAATGGGTCCTGGATGGAGGAGGTAGGAAGGGAGGAGAAGAATGCAAATTAGCCGCATGCATTTATCCAAAGAGACTTAAAGTGAATTACATTAGTAGATAAGGAGAGATTAGGCGTTGGAGATACTCTCGCCAAGTATGATTTAAAGTAGGCTGTGGACCCTGATCCTGAGCCAAGAACTATATGACTGGGTGTCGAAAACCAACAGCTACACTATGCTGCCCCTTAAATCCCGACATCCCCCCCCCCTCCAGGTCAATAAAACCTGCTGAACAGTTACTGAGGTAGTTTTAAGCAACACCCTTTAGCCAACAGATTTCCCTGACCTCTAGAACAGTTGGTTGGCCAAAAAAGCTTGAAATGCCAGCATAATTGTGATCATTACATAGCATAGGTGTTCATGCTACTGGCACACAATTTTTCCTACACTTTTGGCAAGTTATTTTTCATCATTTTTCATTTTTCAAGACTGATGGTCAGTTTTGACAGGCTTATGTTTGACAGGTTTATTTATTTATAATGCATCTATATAAGCCTTGTGGATGATGTGGAGTAACTATAACCTTGACTTTCCAATAACACTGCTGTAGAAGTAATGATTCTAGCAGAGTCCTTGAGATTATGTGTGAACTGACCATGAACGTTCATGATGTGTCGTCTATGGTTTATTAAATCGTACTGCCAAACTATTTGGGTGTGATACGAGCACATATTGTAAAATAGAACTTTCGGCCATGTTAATTGTTGATGAAAAAAACGTGGCCTAATCCCTTTTTAAGGACCTGAAATGCTTCTCAGACATTGTTGCATATTGAGTTTGCTTCTTCCACTTAACAGTGGAACAGTGGGTAACAGTTTGAATAGTTTCTCCTTTGTATGGTACACGACAATCCTGAGCAACTTTTCCTCATCCAAGCTAAAGTTGGTGGGAAAAAGCTTCCAATGGTGATGAAGCCAGACACTGTGAGCAGCACAATGCCGTGCGATAGACATCAAGCAGGTGAGTGGGCTTGGCAGGGATTCGATGGGAGTGAGAGGGAGAAGGTAGAGGGACCCTGGGATAGCTTTGATCGAGGCCGGGGTAATGGAGAATGAAATGATGTCTTTGTGAGGTCATCACAGATGGAATGAACACAGATAAAAGAACCAATTCTGAGAGCAGCCATGTGAACGGCAAAGGAGAGAGAGTGGGATGAGAGAGAGAGAGGCGAGCGTGAGGCGTGTGAGGCTCTCTTGATGTTTACCATGGCGCCGCCAAAGACATCAAATACCAAATGGGAGCCGGGTAGGAGTTCAGTTTCTTAGTTATTACTGTAGCTCAGGGTTGGGGGTTCGTCAACAAGTGTGAGTGGCTTTCCAATTCACTCGGTGGTTGCTGGTTCAATTTCACTCCAGAAAGAGAGGGCGACTTGAGTAATAAAGGTCATCATATCTTCGAGGCCTGCTTTCAAAGGCATCCAACCTTCATGGTATCAAACTCTTCATGAGAAGATGAGTACTTCGAAGTGAAGTAGGATAGATTATGAAAATGGTTTGTAACATCTCCTCCATTGAAAAAGGCATCATATCATCATACACACGCACACTAACACTTAATTCATAGACTTGGCTGCGTGTACAGTTCCATTTGTAACACCTCTAGGAAGAGCTACCTGAAAATAAAACTGCGAATTATACAGCCCAATTGGTTATTTAAAAAAATGCATGGGTGCAGATTGTCCATGGTCTTGAGATGTGAATAGGCCCCCTCTTCATCTCCAGAGGATCCTCCGGTATTGATGTTGCGCGATGAGGGCCCATCGGGTGATCTATCGATGTCACCTAAGCGGTGTCTTGTTAACACAGTAATTCATCTGCCACTGGCCATCTGTGCTCACGATGTGCAACAACCACAATATTCAACCAAACGGTTTCCCAGCGAGACGGTCGTCCCCCCCCCCCCCACCCTTCTGTTGGAATTTAGCGACATGGTTTTTCCCAAATAACCCCCCCCCCCCCCCCCCCCCCAAAAAAAAAAAAAGATGGTCAATAAATGAATAGTAGGCTTGGCAAAGTGAGCTCCTGCTGGGTTAATACAGGTATGAAACCCGGAGAGACAAAGAGGATGAGGCTTTTCCACGGACAAGACAACCCATCGATCTGTGCTGCAGCCACCGCTGGACTGCACAATAGAGTGCTATTGACGGGCTGGGATTGCTTAGGCAGATGGATGGATGTGAAGGGGTGGGGTAGGTGGTTGGGGGGGTGCTGGTCCTTAAGGCCGGGGCTGACGTGGCTAATGGGCTGATGGCCAACATTGACTTTTCGTTGGGTCATTCCAGGCATTTGCATCCCCCTGCAACCCCTTGCTCTTTCTTTGTTGTTGTTGTTGTTGTCGGACCTGCAGGTTTTAGTCCAGAGAGGAGTCAGGCTGTTGTACTGCTTCTGAAACTGACCGCCCTTGAAACACACACACACACACACACACACACACACACACACACACACACACACACAGGCGAGGAGGCAAGGCAAGGCAAATTTATTTATATAGCACTTTTCATACACAAGGCAGACTCAAAGTGCATATAATCACATATAATTATATTTTTATAAGTAAAAAGTAAAATAGATAGAAAATGAAGGCAAAGTTTAAAAAAACATTTTAGAAACATTTTAGAAGTTAGAAGTTAAAAAAAATGCATTTTAGAAGGTGAGAAAATAAAGGCAAAGTTACACACACTGCGTAATACTTGCAACAAGAACATTGAAGCAGGAAACAAACTTAGTTTTAATTGAACCTTCCTTGTCACCGTGAGCAGGTTGGAATAGCATCTATTTTTGTGTCTACTTTATAAGGGCAGCTTTAAAAGAACAATGTTTCGATGTTTTCGAGTTCTGGTTTCTGACGCTGGGTAGATGTCGACCTTTGAAAAAACACAATCAATGTGTGTGCGTGCGTGCGTAGATCGACTGCTTTGCCAACCACAAGAGTTCCACTTTTGAAGCCACCACCGACTGACGTTCCACCGGTTCACAAAAGGATTTCAGTCCTGTATAGAGCTGTTTGCCTCCATATTGTAATGCCTTCATTGCTACCTGAATAACAAGTCCTTCATCGAAATACATCAAGTTTTGCTTTTGTTATGCTCTCAAAGCAGTGCCATGCAAAACTATTTTGCCGTGTGAAATGGAGGAGACAACAGAAATTGATAAAACCTACAATGGATACATAACATAACATGAACTTGAAGCACAGGACTTTGGAACTCGGCGCAAGCGCCTTGTTCCTACGGCTGTGCTTCGCGTACCAATAATGACATTCAAGAACGCCATCTCGTGTAAGATTGCTTAAGTCAGACATGGCCCTCAGCCTTACTATTGTATCTACACACCAGGTGCGCCTTTTTTTTTGTTATTCTCACTGCTTTATTTAGCTGTCAAACGTAATACTTCCCCAGCCAGAAAAACCCTAGCAGGCGGTCCTGTGTACTTCCTGCTAACCCCCCCGTCCCCCCAGCCTTCACCCCCTAAAAGCACAACAATTGAAAGCTCTGACCTTCTCTCCCGAGTCTTCCG
>NC_140284.1:2002342-2004842 GCF_964030765.1 Micromesistius poutassou
TGTGTGTGTGTGTGTGTGTGTGTGTGTGTGCATGTGTTTGATTGTGTGTGCCCGTCCCGCTCCTGTCTCTGAGTGTGCATCAGTGTGTGTTTGTGTGTGTGTGATGTACATGTGAATGTCTCAGCGTCTCCCTGCGTACACTCGTGGTCTTGACGTGAGTGTTGACAGGGTCCTCAGGATCTATTGGCTGAAGTAGTGAAGGAACCCACTCTTCATCGTACAGGGGAGAGCGAGCTACAGAGAGAGAGAGGCATATGTGGATATAGTCCACATCGGTGATGATCATCGCTGCTTGCTAACTGATATACTACCCTGAGCTGTGTTGTCAACGGCTCATCAGACTTGCCATATACCTGAGGTCGAATCTCAGTAAATCAGGAGTGGGTGGATGGATGGGTGGGGGTGTCTCTATGTCACCGATAGGCCTGTGGTTCTTCTGGTTTCATGAGACCCGAACAGAGCTTCAATTAAGGTTTATCTCGGCTCTCAAAGGAAGTCACCACGACGCGAGGTGTAATGCAATGAAGGATTTCAATGATTAGTGTGTTTCTTATTATGGATGTCACCAAACTATTGACAAGCACAGAACAAAAGAAAAAAATTCTAATCATCATACTCAGTGATCATCTTGTAAGAATGATGTGGAATCAGTTTGATGAAAAAGAGAGGCAGAGAGCTACCATAAAACCTCTTCACAAAGTGAGATGGTTTGGCGCAGGCTGGCGTCTTAACTGAAGACTACCGACATTCATATCTAACTCTGTAGTTGTTACAACTACACCTTCCTCCCACTAACTGAAATCATTGGCTCTTTATTTTTACAATGGCCCAATAAATAACGATGCTTACCACAATACAGAAATACAACTTGTCTTCAAATAAAATATACAAAGTCTATATTGGAAGCTCTACATGTGTATTATCACCGCTACGCTATGAGTCAGTTAATGTATGAACAAGCCATTAAGTGCACGTCATTGGGGACAAAACGCGGGCAGGAGAGAGACACTTTGAGGCTCTGTAATAGCCGGGGACGTTAGCGGTCCTAATGAACGGTGATGAAGGCTACGGTTGTTAAGTGAGCACTGTTAACACAGCACCATGAATAAGAAATCATGACCAGTGTTCGTTTTCCTCTGAGAGACATCTGAGTCCTAACACAAATATCCACGGACGAGCCCTTTTACGATAATTACATTTTAATTGGAATGAACCCTCCCTTGCAAAAGTATGATGAATCATGGTCTAGTGAGATAATGACATCACACAGCATATAGACAGCTGCAATTCCATTTCCAAACGAGCACGCGCACAAACACCGACGGCACTTGTTCAGAGTTCACCTAGACTCTGTCTAGCCACCCCCTCCGTCCTGGCACTGGCACTTCCTGGCACTTTATGTACATCACTTATTGTATGGTGTACGTCCGGGCACTTCATGTACGCACTTGTGGTATGTCATACTTAGTTACAGTACTTAGTTGTGTAGCTATCTTTGCTGTATAAGGGGAATGGGTTACCCTAGCGATTAGTAGCTTTGCACGGGGTCATCCCTATGTTCCCCGGGTCCTATGTTCCCCGCTTTGTATGTGACCGGGGAACATAGGACCCTTTTTTTTACACTCCCCTTTGCACTTGGTTCTATGAACATCCTTACTGTTCCACAGCAATATATTGCTTCACCTTCTTCTGACGAATGTACTTATTGTAAGTCGCTTTGGATAAAAGCGTCTGCTAAGTGCCCTAAATGTAAATGTAAATGTAAATGTAAATGTAATGTGTTCATGTATTCATCACGTGATTGTTTGCGATGTGCAGAGATCTGCATGCAGGCTTCAATCATCAATGAATCAATCAATCTTATTCATAGAGTGCACGTCGTGCAAAGCTGATATCCAAAGTGCTTAGCAAATTAATTAAAACAACAACAAATAAATGTTTATTCAGTGGGAGAAAAGCAGAATTTGTGCTGGTGTAGTTATGTCTCCAGGGTCGTGTGGGAGGAGTGGGTAGGATAGCTGTACGGTCACTTATCTCTGTTTTGCTTTTTGTTTGTTTCTATCAGTCGTAATAATGTTGTCTCCTGTCCTTGTTATTATTTAGCAAAATACACAAATGAAATTTAAGGTGTTGATGATAATAAAGTGTAAACATCTAAAATCACAATCTATCTGTCGGTCTGAATTTTTGCTCAGCTATCAAATCAGTCCGTCTATCTGCCTGCCTGGCTGCCTGGTTGAGTGTCTGGCTGAATAAATGGCTTGCTGGCTGTCTAACTATTTACTGAGAAGCCATGCCGTCTTCTAAAAGGTTACATCTTTCAGCCACACTTTAAATATGCGTGTTGTAGATACGGATGTTTTTCAACACACCTAGTGTCCTTCATAGAATATATACCGTGCCAAAATAATCCATGGAAAAATGAATGGTTTTCTACATTAAAATTCCACAGATATGCCTGCAATCCCCTAAGCGCATGATTTGAACTTTGGAACCATAT
>NC_140284.1:2012342-2094842 GCF_964030765.1 Micromesistius poutassou
CTGCCCTGTCACCTCAAGTCAAACTCTATTTATCATTCTTTTCAAATCTATCTCTAGCTTAATGTGTGTGTGTGTGTGTGTGTTTGTGTGTGTGTGTGTGTGTGTGTGTGTGTGTGGGGGTGGTGGGTTGTTTGTGTGTTTGTGTGGTCTGTACTCTACAAGGGCCAACATACAGAGAGATGTACACTCTTGACCTCCAACACTGTTTATTTCTTTGTCCCTCTCTTGTTCTCTCCCTCTATCTATCCATGTCGATCTCTCTATGCCTCATCCAAACACAGAGAAATATATTTATACCGAATCGTGACAACAGGACTCAAGGAAATATACAATGTCCTCTCCAGCATTCAACACATCAAATAATGCATCTTATGTGAATAAGAAGTATAATTACGTATCAAGTTGATGTAATCCTGCCATGTCTGATTGTGGCTTACAAAAGTGCAACAAATGTGTGTGTGTGCGTGTGTGCGCGTGTGTGTGTGTGTGTGTGTGTGTGTGTGTGTTTGGGTGGAGGGGGAGGCGCTGGTGCTTATCTCCTCATGCAGAAATTGGACCCAAAAGGGCCAAACACCAAGGGTGAGCCTTACCTTTCTACGAATATGGATGAGATCCAATAGCAAACGAGAACTCTGGAAATGTAACAAAATGAAAGCCTTTATCTAAGAAGAAAATCTCCAAGCCACTAACTGGTTTGAAAAAGACTAATAACTAGAGAGACAACGATGACAAATGGACATGACAAACGGATATGACTAATATAGCGAACTGACAAGGGAACAAAGGAAGCAAACTTGTATCTATGGGGAGAGACAGGACGGGAATGAGGTGCCGGTTCGGAAGATTGACAAGGACGGTCAGGAGAAGGGAACGAAGTCATCGCAGATCGGGAAAAGTCTGAGGACAGATGACGGACGGCTGACAATGATAACTTTGTCCCATAAATTCATACTATACATACTAGACTCAGACTATGACATTTTCTTTTTTTTTTCGGTATACACAAAACTTATTTTGTATTTTTGTAGGTGTTTATTTATCACCGTGCTGGGGATACTTTAGAGAGACGGGCTCCACCAGGCGAGGGTAAGTGACCGTCCCCCTCGGACAGACCCTCCCATCCATCACTGCTGCGTGGCCATCTCCATCTCTGTCCATCTGGCCCAGTGTCTCCATCACCTCCTCACCTTCAAACTCAGCGGGGGGCGTGGGGGGGGGGAGGTGGGGTTTGGTTGGCTGAACAAATATACAACTAACGTAGGTCGGGGAGAGTTTAGGAAGAGCGTCTTCAGGTTATTTTGTCTGCGTTCCATTAAAGCTGATGAAATAGTGATGATTTAACGGGTAACTCTCTTGAGACACAGCGGAGATCATGGCGAGATCCTGGTTGGATGTCTTACAGCCATGTTCTGGCTCTGAGATACGCTGCATCTCAAACCAAGCATCCCTTAGATGCTTTGAGATACACATAGATACGTATAAATATTTAAACAAATATATATTATATGTATATGTGTGTATATATATATATATATATATAGTTTCTGTTTCATGGTTCCGGGAGGTTTTTCATATGAGGAACGGGATAGAATTCTAATTTTCCCTGCAATATACGGCTGACCCGCGGGTCGTTCGATTAGTGCGTACGCTCTTTGAACTTCTCCTCTCCACTTCTTCTGCCCTTTCTTTTTATAATCCACATTTACTCGGCACTCAGAGAAATATTAATATTTGATAGGAAGCATATTGGGGAAAGAAATGCGACTGCAGAGGACTCACACACACACACACACACACACACACACACACACACACACACACACACACAAAGCAGCATGCCCACACACACATATGTGGCGGTGCTCCTCTCTGATCATGCAGGAGCATAAATTGCCGGGCGGCGGGCAATGCTCAGCCCGCCGTCAGATTGCGCTCAGAGTGCAGAGTCTGCCTCTCTTCCTCCCAGAGAGGGGGGGGGGGGGGGGTCGGTGGGAATGGTGTCAGGACCACGGCGGTTTCAAGAAGAACGGCAGCCATTTTCTCAGATGGGGAGAAAGCACATCTAAAAAGAAACACCCACGTGCCGAGTTATTTAACGCTAATAGAGCAATAAAAAGACGGAAAAAGGAAACTTTTCAAACACTTACGTTGCAGGCCTGTTATGGACCTGGGGCCAAGCTATTAAAAGGCAGTTAACGTTGAAGTGTGTTGATAACATTGTTTGGATAACATAATTATATAGAGGGGCTATTATCAGATTTTCCAAGAGTGTCTGGGTACAGTACACTCTAAAAATCTATTTAGGATGACACCACAGTTCAAATGCTGCCAATTTCATAAGATCCATTCCGGGCAAATAGCACACAAAATGTGCTTTACAAAATGGTACATATATTTATTTTGTCATTGGCAGACTTTAGGCATATCCTAATGCATTATGGGTTTTGTGGATTACCCATTAGGTTAATGCCAGGCCTATCGTCCTGGTACACTGTTAATACATGTCAATATTTCTGTTGTTATTAGCAAACGCCATAATTAAAACGCCAGATCAGTAGTCTCAGTGAAACCTTGGTAACGTATTGGGACAGGGACGTAATTCCCAGAATTCGGGACATAGATATCATTGAATGAGATGTGAATCATCTGGCTCCTGCATTAAGGGTCTTTAAAGGACCCCAGTGATGTTGCGGTTGGGCATGACGGAGGACAACGCTGCCAAGTCATTCAACAGAGCCAAAAGCTTTGAAAATAGTGAGCGGATAAAACAACCACAAATAAATCCAAACAGTAACGACTCAACTTAACAACTTTTGTCTTAACAGTGTTCGAACGCTAGTTCCTTGTTGTTCAACACGCCCTTGATTCTCAATCTCCTTTGTTCTTGAACATCTTTTTTACCTTAACATTACCATATCTACCCTGCAACAAAAAAGCATGCTGCTCCAAAAACATTTTCTCGTAGGTTTTGATTTGAATCAATGTTCCAAAAATAGTTTCAAAAGCAAACAGTGCGTCTTAGATTTCCTTCAGTCCTGGAAGTGTGTGAGCTAGGCCAAAAAAATAAAGCAAAAAGTTGTATGAACCATTTTTTTTCAGCCGACATCTCCCCTGCAGGCAGTGTGCGCGACCCCACAAGGCTGGGGCCCCAAAAGTCCACTTAAGCTCCACTCAACCCGGTGTGTGTCCACCGTACATCATGTTAACGAGGCCCCTCTCTCCACGGACATGTGCCATGACGCAAGTGGAAGAGCCAAGCCAGTGACTCTAGTTACTAACAGCAACCCCACAGCCGCATTACAGACAAACTAATGACAGACACTTAAACTGTCTCTCTCTGTCTTCTCGAACAACAACGTCGCTGCTGCGTCCAGGTCCAGCCGGTGATGAAGGCGTAGCGTAGCTCGAGAACGTAGGCTGCAGACACTGAGGATTGAACTTTGGAGCTTTCGGCTGGAAGTAGCAGGCAGCACTACCCTGTCTCAAGATATGATCAATATAAGCTATGTTGTAACTGTATTTGTTTCATGTGGGATGCTTGGTTTGATGATTTTTAAATTCTATGTAATTGACATGACGGTAAGGAACATGTACTATCCAAAGGTATTGAAGATAAGCAGGCGTGGTCATATATCTTTCTTTGTGCATGGATGTATGACTCCCCATTTAGTAAAGGTTGAACGCACAACTCACTTTCTGCACTTTGCAACTAAACCCACAATGTGTTGCTTATACTTGTCCCTGTCGGGGGTGGCAAGAAGTGTCGAGAAAATACAAGAAAGATTTTCATTTAATAATAATATATTTATTTTGTATAGCGCTTTTCAATGACCCAAAGACGCTTACCATTCACACACAGTCATACCGGTGGTGGTAAACTACGATAGTAGCCACAGCTGCCCTGGGGCAGGCTGCCATTCAGCGCCTACGGCCCCTCCGACCGCCACCTCAAACACACCGCAGTCCGACACATTCACACTGAGGCAAGGCGGGTGAAGTGTCTTCGCCCAATGACACCACGACCCTGACACAAGTGGCAAGGGCCGGGATCGAACCGCCGACCCTCCGATCATTGACCAACCCGCTCTACCACCTGAGCCACGCCCCCGCCCCCCCCCCCCCCCCCGTCCACTCCTGGCCATTCAGACAGGGTTTCCCGCTTCCCCCGTGGCGGTGCTTTTCCCAGAGAACGTTGCTGTCCATGCCCTACCTCAATTAATCCTCCACTCCCATCCACACGTGCAGCTTATTCAATCTAGCCACAGAAATTGAATCAGGAACCTCTCTCCTCTTTCCCGCTCGCCACTGGATCCTCATTCATTAAGCCCCATGCGGCGCGGGGTCGCTGGCCCTCTCCTCGAGGGCCCGGGAGAGCATGTTTAATTCACAGCTCTGATCAGGGAGTGACTCCATTGTCCTCCCCTGGCCCAAGTTCACCCGAGAGCTTTGTTCCCTCACTTTATCTAACTGCCTCTTCTTGGTTTCTGTGACTGTGGTGTGATCTGGGGATTTGATATCGACAGGGAAGAGCAAGACGGGAGAGTTAGGTCACACACACACTTGAACACACACTCACACACACACACACACACACACACTAACCCAGTCTCACACAAAAATGTAGTAATAATAATAATAATAATAATAATACATTTTATTTTAAGGCGCCCTTCAAAGCTCTCAAGGACACCGTACAGAACAAAAACAATCATCCAGAAGTTAAAATAAGGTGGACAATGGGTTATTGTGATGTGGTGATGAAGGCTCTGCTCCCCATCGTGGTGAGACGGGCGGAGGGGACAGTGAGGTGAACAGAGGAGGAGGAGCAGAGTGCACGGGAGGGAGGGGCAGTTTGAATGAGGTCTGTTAGGTATGTGGGGGCAAGATTATGGACGGCTTTGAAGGTGTAGAGGAGGATTTTAAATTGAATGCGTAGATTAACCGGGAGCCAATGAAGCTGGTGAAGGATAGGGGTGATGTGGTGAGAGGAGGGTGTTCTAGAAATGATGCGTGCTGCTGAGTTTTGAACCAGTTGGAGTTTTGGAGGGTTTTTTGGGGGAGACCGAAGAGGAGGGAGTTGCAGTAGGGAGGGTCAGAGACGGTTAATATTGCGGAGGTGGAAATAAGCAGTGCGGGTGATGTTGTTTACGTGTGATTGGAAGGAGAGTGTGCTGTCGAGGATGACACCCAAGTTCTTGACCTTAGGGGAGGGGAAAACAGGAGTGTTATTGATTGAAAAGGAGACGCTGTTGAATTTGGAGAGTGTGGATTTAGTGCCAGTGAGAAGAAACTCAGTTTTATTGCTGTGTAGTTGAAGGAAATTAGAGGAAAACCAGGTTTTTAGATCGCAGAGACATTCAGAAAGGTGTGAGGGAGGAAGGGAGGAGTCAGGTTTGGTGGAGAGGTAGAGCTGGGTGTCATCTGTGTACAGGTGAAAGTGAATGTTGTAGTGACGGAAGATATTGCCGATGGGGAGGAGGTAGATGATAAAAAGTAGGGGCCCCAGGACCGAGCCCTGGGGAACACCTGTGGTGACGGAAGAGGGTTGGGAAGTGAAGGACTTAAGTTTGATGAATATTACGTCTGTCCACAGCGAAAAATGTAGTAGTTTCTCAATAACATGGCTGACATATTCTCAGTGAAAAATGCTATATCTTGATATAAATTCGGCATTAAAATGGGTTTTGATAACATTTCTAGCGAGAAATGTGTATTTATTCACATAATATTCATTCAGTGATTGTATAATCCCTACAGGAAGTGATCCAACGAAAAGTTGACTTTGAGGTCAAGGACACTAACAAGTGAGCTATAGACCCAGGGTCTCTTTTATATGAAAGAGGGTCTCAAAGGTAATTAACGATTATCAATTTGGGGACTCGAGCCCTACAAGCAATGACTCACAAAGTCTCATCAGATGCTCCATCTCGTGGCACCTCACCAAGTTCTTCCCAGACATACAGCCTACAGATCCAACATGCATATCTGAGAATCAGACCTCTATTTCAGAAACACAAAAATGTCTGATCAAAATGCACATGAACTTTCTTTATCTCATAAGGGGCATGGTGTGGGCTCCTTTTGACCACAGACTTGAAACACTTGTCCACAGGCCAGATGTGTTGATATGGCTTAAAGCATGAATTTCCATCTCCATCCGATCAAATATGGGGAACTAGAAACGGCCTGCTGTTTTTTGCCCATTTACACTACTGTTGGAGGTCAGGCCTTTTTGGTGTTTTTTTAACAACGCCTCTCAGAAGTGTTGCCTGTAAGTCCTAGTTAATCCGAATGTGGTGTAAAATGCAATTTTGGAGATAGGAAGGTCCTCCCGCCCTCAGATTTGACCTTATTCTGGGGCCTGGCTGCGACCCCGACACCATGGCCCCCTCGCGCCCCGGGGCTTAGGGTCCGCCTTTTTGCTAAGAGACCCACAATTTTCACAGAGGAGCAAAGAACCAAAGATTGGTTGAAGGTCTGAGGGCCAAGTTTCTATCTTCTTTCTTGTCTAGAAAATTTAGATTAATTTCTAGAAATTTCCAATGCATTTCAATGATTTAATGATGCTATATGAGCCTTTCCTGTAGGGTGAGAGCCCCCCAATTTACATGCAGACCCTCATGCCCTGATTCATATAAAATATACCATGTTATCTCCGTACATCCATCTTATCATCAAGTAATTCTAGGGTCTCAGGGAGGGAATAAAAGTATATAAAAGTGGTCATTATGAGTACAACGGGCCCCCACCCTACAATTTGTGACTATAACGGGGGGCAGTCGCCCGTGGACCGTGGTTACTTGACCTTGACCTACACACACAATAAGGGAACACACACACAATTACAGAGCAAACAAGACTATACCCTCCTTCCTTCAATATTGAGTTGAAGACATTCATTGACACAAGGCTCATTTGTTCATGTTCAGAATGCAAAGTGTTTCAGGTGTAAGGTGCAGGCGCATCCTAGCCAAGACGGTGACAGACGGAGAGATGGAAAAGTCATGGGTTTAAAATAGAACACGTCTTGAGGTGCAGGATAGGGTTGTAGTTATGGTGGTTGACTCCCAGGCAAAAGGTGCTTGGTTTGAACACCAATGTCAGCATTCTTACCATCGGCGTACTGAGGAAAATCACTGTTGCTTTGGATAAAACCATGTGTTACATTACTAAAGACTTCCCTTTTTTTTCTCCGACTGGTCTGCCTAATTACATGTCCATATTGAGCCAGGTTTGGGTAATTAATCGATTATGTAGAGATGGCATTTCATGAAAATTCATCACCATAGTGACATGGAAAAGGGATTTGGTGCCTTATGTCATGACAACAGGTGTTTGAAAGAGGAACACAGAAAAAGACAAACCCTTCCTTTTTTCTTGTTACTATATAATTCCTAGAATAAGGAAGTGAATGATATAGCACACGCACACAAACACAAATGGCTGATCGGAAAGCACAATATTCAAACTCATTAGTATTTTCTCTCTCTCTCTCTCTCGCTTCCTCCCACTTTCCCCCTAATCTCTCTCATCTCTCTCCTAATTTTCTCTCTCTCTCTCTCTCTCTCTCTCTCTCTCTCTCTCTCTCTCTCTCCCCCTCCATCACTCCATAATTTCCAAGTATGGCTAATTGAAGCATTTGCATTACAGGGAGTCTTCTGTGGCAGAAGGGGCGGGACACTTTGAAGAACCTCGATCTCATTAAAAGATAGAAACGTCCAATAGGAGAGAGAGAGAGAGAGAGAGAGAGAGAGAGAGAGAGAGAGAGAGAGCGAGAGAGCGAGAGAGAGAGCGAGAGAGAGAGAGAGAGAACCAGGGGGAGAGAGAGAGAGAGAGAGAGAGAGAGAGAGAGAGAGAGAGAGAGAGAGAGAGAGAGAGAGAGAGAGAACCAGGGAGAGAGAGAGAGAGAGAGAGAGAGAGAGAGAGAGAGAGAGAGCCACAGGGAGAGAGAGGCAGAGCCAGGGAGAGAGAGAGAGAGAGAGAGAGAGGCAGAGCCAGGGAGAGAGAGAGAGAGAGAGAGAGAGCCAGAGAGAGAGAGAGCCAGAGAGAGAGAGAGCCTTGGCAGGAAGCAGGAAATTAGGGCGAGTGAGAGTGCCAGCAGGTGCGTTGCTACTCTAATCACGGCCAGGCCACTGGTCACCCTGCACGCCGCAACAAAAAGAAAATGTGAAATATGTGATAGAACAGGTATTTCTATTTCTATTCAACCTTCTCTATGGATTCATTCGGTGAGTGGACAACCCCCCACCGACACCACTCCCCCACCCGTCAGAACATTTCTGGCACGGTTGTCATGGAAATACATCTACCGTGGCGTGACCTATGCACGTTAAGCTCACTTGTTACCATGGCACTGAAACTTTCAAATGAGACTGGTATCCTAGGAATATGTGCTTCAAATGGAACTCATTCAAACTTACATAGAGCAACGGCGCTTGAATCTACTTACATAGATTCAAGCGCCCCATATGCATCTTCATACTTACAAAGGGAAATATGATGATAACAAACACGGATAATGAAGTGATTATTACAATGTGTTAAGGGGACCAGATTAATCCAACCATCTGCCTTGACAATATTTATTTAAAGTCTAAACATTTAAATGTACAATTTGATGCCCAACAGCTGGAAAAGTATTGCTTGCAGGCCATTCTGTGCAGTTGAAGTGATTCATATGAGCAATTTCAGAAAATGGATCTATTAAATACAAAAACATGTCCATTCTGAATGTCAACTGTGGATTTTCATCTTAAAAACAACATGAAATGGCTTTTAGAGCGCAGCTTACTTCCACACCATGACCCATCTCCAAGGAAGGGACATCTCCCCAAAGCAAATGTCATTTTATCGGATTGTGTAACAAAATCAAAATCAGCATCAATATGGTGTAAGCCTGAACCAATTTTGTGAAAGATTGTCACATTTAAATTTGCGGCCTATGTTTTCCCGTTCACAAGAAAATAAAATTGTATTTAAGCACAAATGTCAAGTAATACCTTGGAAAAAAACAAATGGTTCACTGAATCTGCAGACCAATTCGAAGCACTCAGAGCTTGAACTCTGCAAGTTTGAACTCTGCATCAACCTTAGAACCAAACAGAAAGGGCAAAAGAAACATAGAACAAAGTGTATTAAAAGCAGCCCTGAGTAAGTGGACAGAGTTTAGGCAACACTGTGAGTTCAAGGGGAAATCGAATTACCGTGGTATTTCTTCTTCAGTTTCCTCCGCCTTCTCACTCGCTACACCTCTCTCTCGCTCTGGCTTTCTCTCATTCACAAAGAACTCCCGGATCGACCATCACCGTTACTCCTTTTTTGATGGAGAAGGGCACAAAGACTTTTTTTTTTTTTTTGAAGGTCAAGAAGGTTCTAATTAGGAGATTAGCCTCGGGATGTTGTCTTTGTGTATGTCTCTCTCACAGTTTCTGAACTGGTTGTAGCTGGATGTATAAAAAGGCAGGATAGTGGGCTGGGAAGCGTAGTGACTTGAGAGGTAGTGGGTTTGATCCCCAGTGTCCACAGCCTACCTCTATGTACCCTTGAGCAAGATGCCCTACCTGCTCCTTATTGACATGTATCTAAGACAAATGGACGGACACATAGAGGGACAGTGACAAAGCCGAAAGAGGGAAAAAGAAAAAGAGCGAGGGATAAAGACATGTAGAGATAGACATGGCGGTAACGATTTTTGTCTGTTTTGGCCGGTTTGCGCCATATGTTACCAATCCTAGCCTGGCGTCTGTGACCTGCTGCATCACCGCCGACAGCACCTCCCTACCCTAGTTGGACCGAGCCCTCACACATTCCAGCCTTGACTTGTCAGCGGGACTGACACATGATCCTAATTGGTCAACTAGTGCGAGGGCGGGTCACTCTCTCAGCTCTCAGGCAGCAAAGTGTTTTAAAGGCCCCGGTCTGTGAAACCTGAGCAGGGGGGCCCAGGGGGGCCAAATCTCCCTGGGTGGGAAATGGAGAACGTCGGACGCAAAACAACACCAGTTCCCGTTTTTGGACCTCTGGACCGCAGGCTATTGGTGGACACATCAAACAGCGTCAGCCCCCCCCCCCCCCCTCAAACCCACCCACACACACACACCCAACCCCTCTAGGACTGGACTTGGTCCCTGGCGGGGGTCAAAGGTGAAGCCTATTTGATTCATCATGTGTCACCCCCGTTCCGGCCCGTCAAAGGATTTGGCAAACGAGTTGCAGTTTGTGTCCCCACATAAATGCTTGCGCTTGCAGGGACATGGCTCAGCAAATGTTAACAGGCCGTCGCCTATTCGTCCAATAATCCATTGATATTGATTGTGTCTAGCTGGGGGAATTAGAAGTAAGCCCAGAGTTTATGGCTGGAGAGTGTTAAATGGCTCCCCTTAGAAAAGCTGACTTTAGGTTGTGTCCAAAATGGCTTAGTGCTTCCTCCAAGGGTAATCCACAGTTAAGTGCAGAGGGTAATTCATAGTGTAAACATTGAGTTTGAACAGCAAACATTGTTGTTTGATGTCGTATTCTGGGGTCTATCTGGGCGAATACAGCCCTATCATCTTAAAGTGGTATTTGCAATGCATTGTGGCTATTTTCTTGTTTTCTAGGCAATAAAGAGAATCTGAGTGTGGTATTTCACTCAGATTCAATGTGTGTGTTTTTTAGAACCACAGTCAGGTTGTTGAACCTCATCTAACATTTAGGACGCTACACCAAGATTTCTGACACCCAAAAATAAAAAATGTAATAAAAAACTGTAGCGTGGGGTGTGGATCCAGCTTGTGTTGCTGTGGGAGTTTGCTTTGCCAGCTGGATATTTTCTCCAGCACTCTTGGACCAGAGGCCATTTTTCATGTAACAGGGAACCTAATGTGGCCTTGAGGAAGCCGGTGTTTAAAAAACATCTGTCCATCAAAGCTTAACAAAGAGCGAGGCACACAGCGCTACATCTTCCACACGTATGCTAAACCTATTTACGCTCGGTGCATCGGAAAGTGTATTTCATTTGTTTTTTTCATGAGACAGTTTTCCATAATCGATTTGAAAACCATATGTTTCAATTGTGTCCATTTATCCTTCAGAAGCTCATCAGCATACAATAATACACTGCGTACACAATGCAAACGGGGGGGGGGGGGGGGGGGACAACAACTACTGTCGGACAGCAAGCATCCTTGTGGTCGTTAAACAGCGGTCTAACTGGCAGCTTGAGCTGTGTGAGTCACGGCCTGATCCATTGTACCAAACAGAGGACGCCTCCTGGCCGATGGACGGGCTGTGGCAGCTTCAGGAAGTAATGCTGACCTTGGGGTGGCCTACGCTAACGTGGGAGCAAATTGCTATACATTACAGGTGGCAGCTGGTAATTTAGGGCTCAAAGAGACACGGGGCCGGACGCAGACATAAACACTCTACTTTTGGGGGAATCGGCCCCCGAGGCCCTCGGGGGGGACCCCTGAACAGCGTCTCCATGTTTGTTCAACCTTCTCACTTTGTCTCATTATCACACAAGGTGTGAAGGTAAGTTGTTATTTTTGTTTTCCGTCAAGGGAAAGAAAGGAGAGATCTCTCGCCAATTCGGAAACGGGTTCACGTTCTGCGGAAAGTCAGGCCAGGTTTGTGTCGTAGATACTTTTGTTCATTTGTTGTATTTATTTATTTTCTTCATTGAAAGATTTGCCAATCACACATGTGTTTTCATTTTGACACATCATGCATCCCCCACTGAGACCAAAGGCGCTTAACGTCGATTAAAGCTAATGTTTATGTTCACAGTCAGATCAATGAAAGTGTGTAACGTGGTGTATGTGCGCTGCGGTATGGCGAGAACACTGGTTTCCCTCAGCACTGCTGTCACTGCTGCACATCTGCACCTCCCCTTCTCCCTCCCCCATTTCCACCCATCCCCCCACCTACTACCCCCCCCCCCCCCCCCCCAACAGAATGGAGTGCCCTAAAGGAGACTAGCATCCTTCAGTGCCAGTCAATCAGGAGTATCCATGGTGACAAGAGATAAATTAAACATTGACCCTAATGGATGCAGAGGGATGGGAGTGGTGGGCGGTGGGCGGACTGGTGATGTTGACTCACATCCAAACTGAACATTCTAGAACCCTTGTCAACAATTCCAGAATAACGTGCACACTCCACACAAAGTGGATCATGGAGCAGCGTCAGCAAGATCCAATTGCAAATGGTAAATACACCCGTAAAAAAGAAATGGATACATAGAAAGAATGTTTGCCAAAAAGGGGTCTTTAGGCCACTTTCTGAAAGCCTTGTGGGCCACAGAAGCAACTCAAGGACACCAGCGGGTACATGACAGATGTACCCATTCAGGAAGACCTAGCACGGATGAATAATGCAAAGAAGATTAAATATTAAATAATATGTCCTGGTTTTGGTGGTTGTTTGATGTTTTCTTCTTTTATTTTGAGTACATCTTCAAATGGGAAGGGATTTTCAGCTTCAGTTGGGCCGTATGGTGAGTGCAGAACCCATGGTGTACAAAGGTAATGCTATGGAACACCGATCTGTAGTTATTTAATACAAGCTGTTCATCAGTGTCTTTGGTCTATTTGCTGTTTTTACCTGGCACACTACCTGTGTCTCACCTCAGAAGCACAATTACATTGTAACCTTTGATCTTAGGGCTGCATTGACCATATCTACATTTGATATACAGTTTTTATTGGACAATTAATTAATGACACTAACTGACACACAAATATTATGGTTGTTCTTTGTTCATGGCTGCTCAAATGTGTTTCATTTTTTTTTTGCTACAATGTTTTGTTGAGTTTTTACCTTTTTGAATCTCTTCCCTGACAAATAACCTAGAACAATTCTAACAAATCTCTAATAAAAAAGCAATTTACTTTCAAAAAATAAGAACTAAACTAAACTAACAAACCAGGCTTAAAAAACGAATTAAAACTAAAGTGAAAAATAATATTTTTATTTGATCTTATCATTATATATTTTTGTGTAAACATTACCCCCTTGTGTTACTGGTCCCTGTCGGTGGCAGCCAGTAGTGCTGAGTGAGGGGCTGCAGAACCACAACAGTGGAGCTTTGAAATGGGTCACTTCGACTACCTAACGCAGACAGGTCTGTGCTGTGACACAACGGGGGGGGGGGGGGGGGGGGGGACATGTTTGTGTACGCCAAAACCGGTTAGCTAGGGTCCCAAAACGCGGTCTCTTTTGATTCAAACATAGTAAGGGTTTCTCAAAGAAAGAAAATTGCAAGGTTACTACTTCTTCTGACCGCTGACAAACCATTTGTCCATGTGTTTACCTGGTCGCTCTGGCTTGTTTCACTGACACAGAGAACCCATGCTAATTTGTCTGGAAAGTGTTCATGGCCCCCAGAATCAACCTTGATGTGTTTTTTGAAAAACGAATGAAGTGAATTCATTTTTAAATTCCCTGGACCCCCCTCAAGCTCATTCATATGGCTGTCGACAAGCATATTACATGGTGTGTGGGACAAACTGCGTTTTTGGCTGAGTGGCGTTTGGTGTGTTTCTTCGAGTGGGGCGAACATCAAAGTCCTCCAGCTCGCGGCAACGCATTCAACTTTCATCGGTCGATCCGAAGGCAATGTTTGCGTTGCAGCGAGCGGTCGCATACATCAGCTGGGATCATTAGCGGTGACAGAAAAACACATCGCTGCCACTCACCGCTCTGTGCCCAGTTCCTTGACACCCCCCTCCACCCCCCCTCCTCTATGGCCAAGCCAAACCAAACCATACGCCCCACTCATGGCCTTGAAGTGTCCTGCGGACAGAACGCTTGCAGCTGTGCGATGACATCACAAAGGTCTGGTAGCCGTGCTGCAAACGCGTCGGCACAGGTGGCGCGCAGTGCAGACATGTGCGTTACATTTTCAACGCGGACAACGTTTTTTACAAATCACACAACGCGACCCTGGAATCTGTGCGCACCCTTTGTCCACGACACAGAGCACACGGCGTCAAGTGAGAACCAAGGCGTTTTGGTTCAGTTCTTCAACTCTCAACTTTTTGCTAAGAACTCTCAATCCTGCTTTGGAGTAAAGGAAGTGCACTTAGAAAAACTGTTGACTATTATTTTTCAATCTCACAAAGAACTGATGTCCGCCATTAGCGCTTTAGACGACGGCTCTAGCCATTAAATCTCAATTGGACCAACTGAAAAAGTCACACTTCAGACCTCCGGATAAAACCAAGCGAAGCCTGACTCTGTGAGAACGTCGTTAGTCTGGCTTCCTTACACGATGTCCCCGGCCCGTCTTAATGGGGCTCGGCACTCTTGATTCGGAAAGGGTGATTGGATTATTAGCCACAATTAAGGGCAATGCTCGCAAATGGCCTCCAATGAGGCATAAACAGTCTGTCGGAGAAGACAATGGCGTCTCCGGTGAGAGATGAGGACACCAAACACCGTCTGGTAGACACGGACTCACACGTGCACGCGCGCACACAGACACACACGACGCATACAAACAAACAAAAACATAGACATATGGCAAACGGGAATGCACAACAAACAGTGTACAGCTCTAGTATATACACACACAATCACACAAAGATACACCCGGACAAAAACAACCAAACGCCGACACACATTCACAGTGTACCGCACTAACGTACGCGCTGTGGCAACCCGGCCCGGTCCCAATCAACGTGATGCAGAGCACCTGAGGAGCCGGGGGGGAAGCAGGCTTAAAAGGCAGAGGCTTCCACAGCCATTCAGGGCTCTCTCTTGGCTGGGGTGGACGGAGAGTCCAGCCGTTGTGGCTCTGCCACCCGATTATCTTTTAGTTATTTTACAAGAAAGACTTATTGTTTGATTAAACGTGCCGTTGTGGCTTTAACATCTAAGAGATTGGTGTGCTGATTGAAGCAAGGCGGGTTCACTCCCCGAGGCGGGTTGCCACAACGCGGACATATAACGCAGACAAAGATACACACAAACAATTAACAGCACTGACATACCAAGACAGACGTACCAAGGCTCTGCAGGGTTGCCAGACAGACAGTGAGCATTGGGAATGATTAATGATTAGCCCCGCACCGTGAGCACCAGTATAACATTGTCTGTGTCCTTGACTGTTATTTCTACATCTGGGGTTGTCATCATCTTTGGCTCTTCACCCACAGACACAGTTCAGCATGCAGATAAACACTGCAGCTCCATGGCCGCCGGGACACTGTTCAGACAGGAAGCACACCCTGCAAGCCTGGTGGCCTGTTACAAGGGCACACACACACACACACACAGCATACACACCTTCAGTAGCCTGTAGCTTAGCATACCGATATGTCAGCATCTACTGACACATGGATTTAGCCTGATGCATAGCAGGATGCATATCTGGGTCTGTGTCGGTATGTGTTGTCTATCTAAATGGGTGTATTTTGAGAGAGAGAGAGAGAGAGAGCTTCAGTGGTGAATTTTCCTCCAGGGATTATTACCGGTTCGTCTTACCTTATCATGTGTGTGTCTATTTGGCACATTTGTGTGTATTTTGTTGTGTGTACGCCGAAGTTTGGAAGTTCAGGGAGGGCGGGAAGGGGAAATGTTTTTTATCAGTTTTTTTCTTTAATGATCTTTATTTGTTCCCCCCTCAGAGATCGATGACAGCTTGAAGTCCTGCCACTCAGCAGAAACATTCTCCATTATGTGACACACAATGAAGCTATTGTACCACAGGAGTGGTACAATGTGGGGGGGGTGGGGGGGGGAAGTGAGAGAGGGTAAGGGGGGGTGACACCCGGGGGCGAGGCAAAGAGACAGGTAAGACTGACACCCAGGGACCCGCTGTCTGCTGGAGAAGACAGCTGAGGAGGGAGAGATGGGAGAGGGAGAGAGAGAGAGAGAGAGAGAGAGGTGGTTAAAGCCTCTGAGTGACAGACCAAAGAAGGATGAGAATAGATCAGGCTGGTAAAAGGGTGCAGTGGGGCAAGTGGACTGCATATTTTATTGTACGGTGCTTTAGTTCAAATGCCCCACTTTAACCTCAGTGAGGCTCAACGGCGACGCCGGGCTAACCCCTGCTGCCCCGCCGTACATAGTTAAGCTACAAGGGCCGACCGGAGCTTCGCTCTGCTCCACGCCGTGCACTCCTGTGTCCCACTGCGTTCTGCATGCAGTGCAGGTACTACGTGAGGAGCAGACAATATATTACCAGTGAACGATGGGATAAAGGAAGACAAAGGGAATGAACAAGAGACCGAAAGAAAGAGAAAGAAAGAAAGAAAGAAAGAGCAGAGGAATCAAAGACACACAGAGAGAAAGAAAGACGGGCTCCACAAAAGCAAGAAAGAACGGATTTAAGAGATGGATAAAAACAAATGAGCAGAGGCGGGGACAAAGAGGAACAAGAACAGATGGACACAAAAAGAACAGGGAAAGATACACAAAGGAACCGAGGAAGAGAGGAAGTCGGCGTGCGGCGTGAAGCCTCTTCCCCCCGGCTGCCAGCACTGGCTGTGGGCAGCAGCGTGGCAGCAGCCATTAGGGTGAGGAACGACAGAGGAGTCAGGGCCAACCTTCAGGGCTCCCGCAGAGGAGAGCCTCCACACACACACACACAGGCGCGAATATACATATGCACAAAAAAGCATTTATATATGTACACACACTTACACATTAATACACAAACAAACAAGCATGCCCAGATGCACACAAGTGTTTACCCACACATACACTTTACACAGATCAAATCACATTCACTCACACACACACACACACACACACACACACACACACACACACACACACACACACACACACACACACACACACATATAAGACATGAACACACACTACCACACCTAGTTACAGGGTACACACACTACCACACCTAGTTACAGGGTACACACATACCTGTAGATACCGGACGGACACACACACACACACACACACACACACACACACACACACACACACACACACACACACACACACACACACACACACACACACACTAATCTCCCACGCTCCCCCTCTCCAAACATCAGCACCATATTCAAGTGTTATTAAAGCCTGTTTGAGATCACCTTCACCCACTGCAGGTGACAGGGGGTCCCGGACACAAACCGCCGTGGCCAAGGAAACGAGAAACGGCTGACCTTTATTGGCTCTGAGGATGTGTTCTGCGGCTTCCCCCCCTTCCCTCCTTCCTCTCTCCGTGCCGTCCAATCAGAGCCAGCCTGCGCCAGGCTAAAAAACCTGCAGAGCACTTCAGGCTCACACGGCGGTCTTCACACACTCGGCCCAGCTTTGAACCACGATTTCCCCGACTCGATTCACCTCCGACTGAACAAGCAGAGAGCCGGTCTGTGGATCATAAGCCACGCGAGTGTGGCTGAACGACCAGCTATGAGTCATTGGGGCTTCTTTTAGAGCGAGCCTGAATCATGGCGGTAAGCAGTATGGTACTTCTAAACAACGTTTAAGAAGATGAACGTTAAATGTTGGGCGTTTAGCAGACGCTTTTATCCAAAGCGACTGACAATAAGTACATTTGTCAGAAGAAGGTGAAACAAGAGATTGCGTTAGTATGACAGCATGACACGTTATAGTGTGTGTGTGTCCAAGCCCGTCCTTGCATGCATGTGTACCCCAATCTGTGTGTTCTTGTGCATGTGTATCCGTCCAGGTGTACATATGTGTGTCCCTTTGTGTGTGAGTTTGCGTGCTTGACTACACACACTCTTTGATCTGTGCTTTGATCAGTGAATATGTACGTTCCTGTCAGTGTATCCGTGCATCACGTGTACGTGTGTGCGTATACTCTGTCTACTCGTTTGTGTCCATGTGTTTGTGCATGTTCATGTATATTTTTTATAGTTATCAGTGTTTACATGAATTGTATATATTTGTGTAGTTTGTGTTTGTGTTTGTTGATATATTGCAAAACCGCTTGTAATCTCACTGGATTAGCACATACAATGTACTCTCCTGTGCACCGGGACACTGGGTCCACTTGCATGACACTGTGTACACTGATGTTGCGAGGCACTATGAAAACAGGTATTTCTCTCCCTCACTGAACTGTGCTTGACTCAACCACAGTTCATTGTACAGGGAGGTGTGCATGTGTGTATATATAGAGGGTTTGTGTGTGTGTGTGTGTGTGTGTGTGTGTGTGTGTGTGTGTGTGTGTGTGTGTGTGTGTGTGTGTGTGTGTGTGTGTGTGTGTGTGTGTGTGTGTGTGTGTGTGTGTGTGTGTGTGTGTGATTCTGGACTTGTGTGTGTGTGTGTGTGTGATTCTGGACTTGTGTGTGTGTGTGTGTGTGATTCTGGACTTGTGTGTGTGTGTGTGTGTGATTCTGGACTTGTGTGTGTGTGTGTGTGATTCTGGACTTGTGTGTGTGTGTGTGTGTGTGTGTGTGTGTGTGCATACATCATTACATGCTTGCTCATGCATGTGGATGTGTACGTGGAGATGTGTGTGTATGAGTGTGTGTGTGTGTGTGTGTGTGTGTGCGCACATATGTATGTGTGTCAGTATATGAATGGGGGAGGCTAAGTGTATGTGACAGGTCAGTGTTACGTCAGCTGTAGCTGGGCAGCAGGGGAAGCCATCTCAGGGGAAACTCTGGAGGCTACAGGTGCAGAGGAAGGGCTAGTCTCTCTCTAGGAGCCCGGAGCCCCACTCATGGTCCTGGGCTGCGGGGCCAAAGCACTCTGGGAGTCTGGGACTCTGGGGCTCAGCAGCAGCCAGACTTGGAAGCGTTAGAGAGTCAAGAGGTGGTGTGAGGGTGTGATGGTGCTTGTTAAATTCCGGTGCCTTTGTTCCTATATGCCACCTAGTCATAATAATCAGCACACTCTGGAAATGTCACAGACACATTGCCTCACCGTTTTCTTTTTCCCCTTAGTCTGGTTCACACACACACACACACACACACACACACACACACACACACACACACACACACACACACACACACACACACACACACACACACACACACATTCCCCCCAGACACTCACACTACTGTTCACCTACTTCAACTCTCTTTCCCTCTACGCTCACTCTCCTTCTCTCACACATATGCACACACAGGTGCAAACACACACTTTCAAACCTCCCCTACATCTACTCTCTCCTCTTTCTTTCCCCCTCTATCTCGCTCCACCACGCACACAAACACATACACACAGATCAATGTGACTTCCTGGATAAAGGTTAAGGCGAGGTTAATGCGTCAACACAAGGCTGAAGGGGTTAAAGGTCACAGATGGGGTGTGAGTGAGGGTTTGTGTGTGTGTGTGTGTGTGTCTGCATGCATACACTTGTGTGGTGTGCATGTGTGCATAAGAACGCGTCTGTGTGGGCTACAGCCCGGTTGGCAAGTTGAAGGCAGCATTGATGTAACTATATGGAACCAACATCGCTGTAACTAGAGCATGAAAACATCAACATGTGCCTTCCAACGGTGGTGCACCTCCACTGTAGCACCTATAGACCCATTAAAACAAGGTTTTCCATTTCTAAAGTTCTGTGTGCTTGGCAGTGTGTTCATTTATGTTTGTGATACTCTAAAGTCTTCTGAGAGTGCAGGTATTTGTGTCTACGTACTGTTATTGACTTTACTGTGTCATATTGTCTTAACTGTGTCACGCTTGAGTTGTAGCAACAGTTATAGCTATATCATATTCATTTTCAGAGGGGGGGTAATTAACCTGAATAAAACAATTGATGGCTTGACATGTGGATGGGAGCATCTAGTTCAGATATTCTTTTAGTGGAGGGAATAGCTGCAGTGAAAGTTAAATATAGGTTAAAGTTAGGAGACAAAACACTAAAATATTTATTCCATCCTTGCTCACACCTGCTGTGTTTGCAGTGTCTTGCTCTTTGCAATAATAAATGTAATCAAGATCATAATTAATTTTGCGGCCTGCTAATTACATGCATTTTTCACGGTTGCCTCATTTGGTAAACTTTCAAACATAATGCCATCTTGCACTCTCTTTAAAACGTGGGCAGGAGACAGAGGAAATAAATGTGGTCGTGTGGGGAGTTAATTAAAATGGGGGAAACTTGTGATTTTAATCAGACTTGAGAGAGACGGGTGCGTCAGAAAAAGACTAAACAATCATTTTCTTTCGGCTGTCCACCACGATAGAATACGAGAATATTTAATTTCCTGAAAATAGTTCAAAGGAGGCCTTTTAAATGAGACACACTCCTGCTACTCTCTACTAGTTTTATCAGTAATGACGCTACTCTTCGCCGTACCACACATCCATCACACTTAATCAAGAGAAATTACGCTGTGCAAGGAAAATAAATATTATGCAAGGTGCCCTTTTCTGTCAGATTGGTTCATTTATAAATACATCAGTGTCGGCTCATCTCGAAACACAAAGAGCCCGTCTTGCAATTTAGAAATGATTATTATTATTAGTACAATTTTAAAAATAAGTCATAAGAAGCTTAATGGATTTCTTTTAGACTGCAAGGAAGTGTTTTCAACTGTGAATCAACGGTAAAAATCAATTAAACTCCTTACAGCGACAGAAACTCAGAAGCGTCAGAAATAACAACATGAACTCACACTGAAGCTGTGGAACTTAACGTAGCCCACAGCCACACAAAGTAAAAAAAAAAAAACAACCGCAGCGCCTTACTTGGTTAATAATTACAGTATTAAAACACTTGAGTGAAGTAACTTTCTTAAGAATCCTGACGTTGTTTTATAGGCGACACATCGAGACGACGTGTCATTATCCAGAGTTAACAGGATCCCCTGCAGGCCTCCAATAGAGCTCCATCAACACCAGATAGACCATCCAGACAGTCAGCTAGCAAGCTGGCAAAACCCGCCTGTCAGTCAGCCAACCAGCGCATCGTCCTCGCCGGCCAGTCTCAGCCAGCTAGTCAGCCAGCATAAGACAGTCAGGCACTAAATACACCAGGGTGAAGAGGCAGAAGCTCCCAGCTCCCTGGCATCGAGTACCACTGATGATAGGGGACTGATGGGAGGGGAGGGGAGGGGGGGGAGGGGGGGGTCGTGAGGGGATGGATTGGGTGGAGAAAAAAAAGTAGAAGAAAGAAGGGAGCAGATCGCTCGACCACCAGAGTGGCACACTCCCTGGTCCGAGTGATGACTAGAGTGCCTCTTTCGGCTTCAAAGACTATTCAACAGTCCCCAGTCACACAGAGAGCGCGAGAGAGAGAGAGAGAGAGAGACACAAATATTTCCTATTTTTTTACCAGCCAGCATAAGTGGCTTTCACCTCTTAGACAAGCCAGAGGATTTTATCATAATTTATTTTTTTGCCATTAATTACCAAAAGCCATCCACGTACACGAGATGGCATACAAATATAGCAACTTAATCCTGACAGTAATTCATCCATTTAGCTGCTCTTAAGCTACTAAGTCGTCTTCATTATCAACGTCCTGCTATCAAACACCACAGATTCTGATGTGTGGCCCATTCCGTCTGTAGTGGGTACAAGGTACAGAGATCGAGAAAGGCAGAAGCGAGGGGGAGAATCAGCTCTTTCTCGTCTAGTGGTCATGTAAAGTGCCAAAAATGTTCCTAGTGTTGGAACTGCAGCAACTCTAACTCAAGGTTCAACTATATAAATTGTTCAAACTGTTAGAATGATTCTGGATCAAACTATTGCATTTCTGTTATGGGGAAGTAGAGCGAGTGGACCCAAATTCTCACCACAGAGGGACACTGACAGAGAGTAAATTATGAGGGTCTTTACTGAGGGCAACAAATAAGTAAAGGTGGGTGAACAAGGGCGAGGGGGTTAATGGCAGGTCGTACAGGTGAGGGTTCGGCAACAGGAGGGTAGTCAGACAGGTGAGGGTTCCACACAGGAGGGTCGGCACACTGAACACAGGGAGAAGAAGAGTTTAGCGAAAGCCACAGTACACCATAACCGAGGAGGTACTAACTGTTAGGTGTCATACAACGACCTAGCGATGATTGTCCGGAGGGGTAGAAATACTGTGTGCTGATGGAAGATTGCCGGCAGGTGCGTAGAGCGCGGGAGACGAATGGCTGACGAGACTGGCCCCCACTAGGTGGCAGAAGTGGACGGCGTGACAATTTCTCTCTTGTAGATAAAAAAAGTATATTAAAACAACAAAGCGTCACAGAGGAAAACAAATTGTGTTTTCTCCAGGTCATTTCACAATCGCCCCTACTCCTGTGTTTGTTAGATAAACCCTTTTTTTCTTTTCTTTTCTTTTTCTCGGGCGCTATTGATCGCAGCATGTGCAATCGGCTCCCCAAGGTCGACAACCGGAATAGCATATCCTATTCCTTGGAAATCTGCATTTGTCCATTTCAATGATTGTTGGACAGGCAAGGACAATGGAAGAAGATTGTGTCGGACACCTCATTCTGTTTCTCCTCCCTCTGTGTTGACCGTAAGTCTGTGTGAGATGTAGCTAAGGAATCCACTTAGTGTCTACATTAGTAACAATCTGCTACGACCATCGATGGTGGTCGAGAAGTATTTTGGGGAGAATAGACCAGTCAAGCAACCTTTTAAATGGATATGATGTAACATGGCATTAGGTAGGGTAAAGTAAGATAAGGTTATGTTAGGTAAGCACGGTGGGGTGTGATGAAACGTTGACTTATCATAACATAAAATACAGACGTCTAGTACCACCATCGCTAAGAGCAAGCAAAAGTCGATCATCAAAGTCACAACACTCTGCTTGCCGACGTCAGGACCACAGAGACGCTCATCAGCTTCCGCAAAAGACTCAAGACTGACCTGTTCAGAGTTCACCTAGACTCTGCATAGCCACCCCCTCCCACCCCTCCTACGCATTTACTGTATGTTGTACGTCCTGGCACTTAATGTACGCATACATGCGTACATGTCGTACTTAGTTGTGTAGAATCTTATCCTAGGTATCTTTGTTGTGTATGGGGAATGGGTTAACCTAGCGATTGTTAGTGCTTTGCACTTATTTCTATGAAAGTCTCAAAGGGCTTATCAGGCCAAGTATTTATGACCCAAGCCCCCACACGGGCAAGAAAAAACTCTCTTAAAGCAAGGAAGAAATCTTGAGAAGAAAATGAGGATCCCTCCTTCCAGGGACGGTCAGGGATGCAGTGGGTGCCAAAATTGACATACATAAATACAGGCAAGACATTAAAAATGTATGATGGGGTGCTGGCCGGTTAACCATGAGGAGAATCCAGGCATCCAGTCGCAGTCACCGCAAGCGATACATTGTTACTCCTTCTTCAGACAAATGTACATATTGTACGTCGCTTTGGAGAAAAGCTAAATGCCCTAAATGTAAATGTAAATATCATTACACACAAGAAGCTTCAAACATAACATGAAACAAAGTAATGCATTGACATAACAAGGACGTAACTTTTTTTAGTGATCCACAGTAATGACTCGATTTAGTCACGTTAACCGCACTCATTCTAACATAATACACAACACAGCGTTGCATAAAATAGTGTAACCCTAGCACAGCTTTCCTTGTGCATTAGGGGCCTAGCTCCTATCTAGCTGCAGTGACATTCACATACAAACTGCACTTACAGTAACATAATACATTGGTGCAACGAGCCCACCAAATGGCATATGAAAGGTTTTCCTAATTAACATTACATCTCTCTCATTACCGTGAGCAGAGTCAAAACATCGGATCCTTTAAACAAACACATTTTTTTGTGACTGAAGGAAATCCGCCATGTGGTGGGGCTCGCCCGGGCACTGCCGGTGACAACGGCTCGGTAAATGAATATTGATGAATGAAAGTAAAGGTCGCCCGGTGCGGTGCTAAACGTCTCCACGCTCGCATACATTTTCATTATCTCACGTACCAAACCTCTTAATTGAACAGGCACCCGCTGCATTGAGACAGATGGCGGAGCGAGGGACACGGAGCACTTACCGTGTGGCCCCCGCCCCTCCATCCATCCATCCATCCATCCATCCATCCATCCTCCCCTCCCCTCTGGCCCGGGCCCCTGTATCAGGGCGCAGGGCGGGTGGGAGAAGCCCACACATTCTTCCAGGCAGCCCCCCAGTTAGTTCACGCCTTCAGCTCCCTCTCAACAAGCCCATTAACATGAAGCCCTTGTTTGGCATCAGGGGACTGGAGGTGGAGGTGGAGGCAGAAGGCGGCGGCGGTGGTGGTGGTGGTGGTGGTGGTTAGGGGGGATGTTGGTGAGTGATAGGGGTGAGAGCCAGCGAGGGAGGTAGGAGGAGGATTGGATATAGAGCAGGGGGTGGGGGGACAGTCCGAGCAGCCTCACACAGACCACGACCACGGGCCCAAGAGGAAAGGACGAGAGAGGAAGAGAGACCGAGTTGGTGGTGGTGGGGCGGGCGGGGGGTCCTGGGTGCTGATGGATATCCAGGTGGCGCCCCCCCACCCCCCCCCCATGAATGGGGATGAGGGACCCTTGGGGTGGACGGGGGGAACATGAGACACAACACAGCTGAGGCCGGCGGCGGAGGAGCTGTCATCAACAGCTCCCCACGCCCGGACGGGAGTGACGATGAAACGCAGATCGTGATTCACAGACAGTGACGACTGCGTTGTTCACCGGCCTTTCGTTTGGATTTACCCTCGTCATTTCACATATGGTGCGGAGAAATGTATAAAATGAATACACAATGTGAACTAAAAACAATGTGTCAACAACTGGGAAATAAATCATTGGATTTACTGGGAATGGTCTTTTATACTGTGTTATGAGTTAACGTGTAACCTTTGCACAAATATAATTTTTTTTTAACAAATACACCTTCTTTTATTTGATGTATCACCTAGATAAACCCTAGCCCAATGTGTGTGTTGAAAACATATTGTGAGTATGATTTGCAGTATGCACTAACTTATGCTGTATCAAGTTATCATTAAAATCCCTGGTAACTACCAAGTCAGCAGAAATTAGTCAAGTGTGTCCTGTGAAACATAATTTTAACTACCCGCTAACAACTCTCGAAGGGTCTTTCCTCAAGGTGCCTGACATGGGGGAAATAATAATACTATATAATAATAATAATAATAGATCACATTCTGTAACGAGAACCCAATTTCCCTGAGCGAGCCCGCGGACCCGGCCAGAGCGCAGGCACTACACTTCCCCGCTAAGCAGCGGTCGGCGGTGACAGGTCACGCAGCCCCCGACCCAACATCAACACATTTAAACTGAGTGACTCCCATCAGTAACGGGACACCGGCGAGGGACCAGGGGCCTCAGAGGAACCCCCCCACTCCACAGCTTCAAATCACCCACGCGGTGCCACTCGTTTCACACCTGTGTGACATGAGCATGCCTCCCCCATCCCACCCGCTCCACCCCCCCCCACCCCACCCCCACCAGGGCTCCACCATCCAGGGGGGAGGGGGGGGGGGGCGAAGGAGTCAGTTTCAGAGCCAAGGTTGGAGATCTGAGAGACAGAGAGGGGGGGGGGGGAAGCCATCACTCAGGTCAAGTCAGGCTCCGTGGGGTTAAGACCACCATCAACTCCTGTCAGAGTTTAAGGTCGAACGACGTTGATATTATTAGCATTATGATTTTGCTTGTTTTCTTCCACGATGTGTGAGTATAGTCCTGTCTCCTTCTTGTTTAGGCTACCAGTCGCTGTTCCTTGTAAGAAACAAATAAATATTGAACAGACTAGCCGCCAAATGGTGACATAGAACACATGTGGTTTGTCTCAATTTAAATGTTTTTTTGAAAAACGCACATACAATTATATCTGAGCTGTATAAAATGCAGTATGATCTTAGAAAAACAGGCACGCTTTTGTCATTTTTGTGGTTATGTCCTGGAAGCCTTACATCGACAGAGTTCCAGTGTTGTTACCGTGGCCAAACGTTTTTTTTTTGTGGACCTAAAATAGAGGACAAATTTTTTAAGTGACAAATTTCCCTCCATGAAGTACTGCCAAAGCTTGTTTCCATAGAAACTGTGTTTTCCACTTCTTTCAAAAAAATAAAATGTTGGTAATACAAAAGTGGAACCAACAGTGGAGGAGCCCTCATCAGATATGGCTCCCAAGCCACAGGGCTTTTTCATTATCCACCAAGTTCCACACAAAGGCTAAATGCATCCAAAAATCCCTCTCTTCCACACACACACACACACACAAAAAAAAAAGACAAAAACTATGAGGGGGAAAAAAAAAAACACCAAACAACTTACTACAGATACAGAACAAGAGTGCATTTCATTTCCCTTTAATTACGCTAATGGAGGCCCTTTTGTCCTTCTCCCTGATTCCAAAGGGCGGAGCTATAAGGGGACCGCCACTCGGCTAAAGGCTCCATTGTGCTCACTAAGCTCCTGGCTTACAGAGGGAGAGGGAGAGGGAGAGGGGAGATGGGATGGGCAGTAATTAGTTTAGCCAGCTCTGTGCGTCGCGGGCTGCCAGGAGAGGGCTTTGCCCGGTGAAATGTGTCTCTGCGGGGGCCCTCTGACGGCTCGAATGGAGGGCGGTTCCCTTCGACTGAAGGTCCGGCATAGCACAGGCAGGGGGACCCTTAACCTAGAAACTCTCTGTAAAGCAGCTAAATTAGTGGAGGCAGAGACATGAAATAGCGCCGGTTACATGAGAATAGAGAGCCAATTTGCAAAAGGATCCAGAGAGGATGCAGTGTGGGCACTGAGGCGTTATACATCCGGAGACCAGCCACCCACTTGTGTAACTGTTTGGAAAAAGGTCAAGAGTGCTTCAACTAGAGGCTACACTTCAGTCAGACTTGGATAACCGCTGTTATACTGATTATGCTAGAATGAACTTATGTTTGTTTTTAATGACACCCAGATTCCCAGAATCAGAATCAGAATTACTTTTATTGCATCTTATTACACGTACACAATTACACGAATACCATTCGTAGGCTTGGTCCCTCAATAGCCATTCACCTCAACATAGCAGCAACAATACATGATGAATAAAATTAGATAGTATGAAAATAAGTAGCAGGAGTGGTAGTGGTACCAGCCACAGTTGATTATAGTGCATTAAATGTTGTGCAAATTACAGAAATATGTAAATAATCTCATTTTGTAGTGTGCGTGGGGTTGGTTTGGGGTAAGTGTATTCCTCAAGGAGCCTGACTGCTTGGGGGAAAAATCTGTGTATTTAGCACCAATTGTTTTTCCACAGAAGGATATAATATATGGCGATACATGCTGTCACACAAGTGCATTAGCATTGAAATTAATGAGTTTCTTCTGCATATCCTTAAAATTGTTCTGAAACCTGGGATTCTTATGAGAAGAGTATTTAGTCCTGGACAACACAGAGGATTATGAGAGGGCACGGTGAGAAAGAATACATGTGTACTTCAAGAAAAGAAACTTGTCTTACTTAGCGTGAACCCTCCGACCCACCGCTCACTACGGTGGGAGAACTCCAGACACTGGGTGGGAAGCTGGGAAGACACAGACCAGTGGGAGGAAGGACATTTTCCTGTCTTTCTTAAACCTGACTATCATGCCCTTCTCCCCTCCATTTTCATTTAGATTTCCTCTCCCACTGCGGGTGTTGTCTGTAGGAGGTGGGTCCTTCACACCTCGCTGAGCTGTTTCAATGGTTCTCACCTCTGTGTCGGCCATTTTTTTCCCTCGGTTCCTTTGCCCCGTTTTCAATGCGCCGGCTTCTCTTCTCTTCTCCCTGAAAGCGAAGGGGTCTAAATAATCTCCCTCTCCGGCTCTAATCAGGGGGGGGGGGGGTGGGGGTGGGGGGGGTCAGGGGAGGACCTCGGTAAACGAAGAAGGGGAGCTTGTGCTTTTGTGTTTGGCCTCTCCGACGTCTTGATTCCGTTGGCATTTGGGTTTGGTTTGGCGCCTAGTGTGTGATGGGGACGGGGGGGACGTGGGGGGGGGGGGCTTTTTCATTTGCTCTCTATTGACTCTTGGTTAATTGGGTTGGTTCAAGATGCATCCAGATTTCAACCCCAAGTTCAGTCACGTTAAACCCTGCATTGTATTCCCACACGCACACACAAAAGATCCACCCAATCGCCTGGGACGAGAGGGAGGTGGTGGTGGGGTGGGAGGGGGGGCTTTTAGAGAGGGAGAGAGGGGAAAGGGAGGGAAGAGGCAGGTCTTTGAGATTGAAGAATCAATTGAACTGGATGTGGTGGGAGAAAAATAGGTTTCAGTTATTTGCTTGCTGTGTGAGCGAAGTAGTTCATAGACCAAGTTGGACAAGAACAACATTTTTACTTTTTTAGCCTATTCACAGGGACAGAGAAGGTATCAATGTTATCCATGGAGATTCTTACCAGGTGGTCGCTGGTGTATGTCAAGGCATCTCTCTGCATGAACATACTGTGTGTCTTGGTGGACAGCGCCGCCGTTCGGTCCAACTCCACCACCCCATGTCTGTGAAACACTGTCGGTGAACACGATCATATTGTAAACATTACAGTTTCATTCAGGATTCAATTCATGAGACCTTTTTAATCAAATCGACATATGTAGATCACAGATACAGGTCATGAGGACCAAGTCGCTCGAGATGTTTCTATAATATAAGCCTATGGACACTGGGTATCAAACCCCAAACCTTTCGGCTTGGGGTCGAACACCACACAGTGCCATTGCACTTTCCTACTAGCCTGGAGACCGTCCTGATTGCATGAGCACACATTCTGTGTCGCTACACGCGTCAGTCTGGACCTCTGGCCGCCCACAGCGATTGCAGTGGGCGGGGGCACTTACCTTGACAGACAGAATCCTTCGGCCAATCAGCAGTCAGAAGAAGTAGTTGAAATTGAGTATATTCCTGCAACAACTACACTCATGTCCGTGTTTACCTGTTTATGTTACCGCTCGTTGCCGCCATAGGAGTTTTGCCAGCGGCAGCCCATATTTTAAGTCATCAACTACTGCGCAGTCCCTGATTGGCTCGGTTACCCCATCAACTACAACACAGTCCCTGATTGGCTCAGTTACCCCATCAACTACAACACAGTCCCTGATTGGCTCGGTTACCCCATCAACTACAACACAGTCCCTGATTGGCTCGGTTACCCCATCAACTACAACACAGTCCCTGATTGGCTCAGTTACCCCATCAACTACAACACAGTCCCTGATTGGCTCGGTTACCCCATCAACTACAACACAGTCCCTGATTGGGCCCAATTACATGGTAGTTTCTGGAAATTGATGTATGCGGCTAGAGGTCCAGACTGATCCGTGTATCGAAACAGAATGTGAGGTCACATGATCAGGATGGTCTCAAACGTACAAACAAGTTACATGTTGCTTACCCTGAACTTCTATTTGCAAGCAGTCTTTCCAAAAAATGACAAGGTCAAAAGACATAATATATTTATGTATATGTATATATATATACACCGTAAGGCACTGCATTTAGGGTGGGGTTGACCCTTTGGGGGACTGAGGGCCACATCTGTTTCTCTCTCTCTCTTCTCTTCCCTCTAACTCTCTCTTTCTCTCTTTCCATTGGAATTGTGGCGTGGATAGAGTGTCCCGGAGTGAGCACTGGGGTGTTTAAGTGTGGAATCATTTGTCCTTCCCCACGGGACCCATTGGTCAGAGGAAAGGAACCTAATGCCTGCAAATTCGAGAAATCCTAGCAATTGGAAAGCGAGCCCCGAGGAATCTCATTAAGGAGTTCCACACGTCGATGATGCAGCCCCTCTTTCTGCTGTTTTCCAGCCGAGCGGCGGCACTCTGTAGCGGATCTAAACGGGATAATGGTATTGGTTTTACATCAACCGAGGAGCACCGCAAGACGACAGAGCATAAGCAAAGAGGACAGCGTCCCCGCCGCACTCCCTCTACTCCCTCCACTATCTCCTGCTTGCTCTCTCTCTCTCGTCCTTTTAGAAACATTCTTTTTGGGTAATTTATTCTTTAAGCCCTCCTACCTGGGAAACAAAAATAGAATAGATTTTCTATTATGGCCCGCAGTGGAGGTCCAGTCAGGGCAGGTCTAATGGGCATGACCGGCCCGCCGGGACCCCGTCGGCTCCGTTTCCCTACACAGAGTGTACATTCCTGACACCACTACCTCCTCACCCCCCTCCCCCCTCCCCGCTCCCCTGTAGCCTGGGCTGGTGAGACACCAGACAGTACAGCAAAGCATGTTCCACTACATGGGACTGCCAAATGCATTTGAAATGATCGTTCAATGGATTGATACTAATGAATCAATTAGGACACCAACCTAGGGAATGTCCCATAAAAAGGACATGTGTATCTGTTTATTTTCTTTGTACTTCTATGTATACACTTTTAAACTGTAAAAACGGTAGTATATAACATATATAATGTTTAACATGCAGACGGCTGGACGAGATTTGTCGGCAGCGCTGTGAAGCTCTCCCTGAACGCGACCTCCACGCCGGACTGGCGTCCCTCTGTGAGTCCGATTGGCAGCGGCGTAAATCCTCCGTTATCAACTAGAAACATTCCTACACAGTCCGTGATGAGCAATACACAGGGTCAAAGGTCAGCTGCGCTTATCCGACATCAGTTATCTCCCGCGGTCCGAGACAGTCCGTGGCTATTGATGGAGTTAATGCCTGTGAAATCTTTTCATGTCTTAAGACTTGAAAAGATTGTTTTGCAACATGAGGTTCTTCAGATGTCTCAAGAAGAACAAATGTGGACCCGACAAAAGTTATCATGTATCGGGAGGCTGTGTGAGAGCCTGTTTTCGTATTGAGAATACCAAGGGGGGATTAGATGGGCAATGTCTGCTGGGAGCATCACCAGTGTGGCAGCCAAACAAAAATCGCTTTTTTATGCTCTACCTTCGCCAAATTCTTTCACATCAAAGTTCCTCTTCAGCTGATTTCCTGGCAGCTAAGTATGACCTTGCTTCTCCTAATTTGACTGTCACAGAGAACATTCCGCCGTGTTCATTCACTTACTGGCTTTGCAATTATTCCGTCCTACAGACTGCTTGTCCTCATAAGCAGCTGCCAATCACAGCGGGGCTTACTTAGCCTGCAGCTCCAAGCGGCTGGAACTCATTAGAAAGAGGCGGCTAGGCCATGTTGTGGTACCATTGCAACTCTGGTTTGTGGTCCACGCCCCCCCCCCCCCCCCCCCCTGTATGAGATGCTCCCTGAGGCTGAGCGAACTTAATCAGCAGGCTGGAACACTGAGCTCAGGTCTGTGGAGGTATAGGGTGGGGATGTAGAGCAGGGAAGGAGAGTGGGAGGAGGAGGAGAGGTAGGGTTGGAGGGGAGGGGAGGGGAGGGGGGTTGCTGATGGCGGATGGTTGGGTCTGAGGGAGCGGGTAGGGAGACTGTGAAATGAGAAAAGCCATCAGGAAGTGAACAAGGACATCCGGGAGAGTAAGCTGCTTTGGGTTGAGCAGAGAAACACTTGAAATGGATGGACCCACCATGCCGTCCAAGTGTTGCCTGGTGAAGTAGACCTGAACCCATACACCAGTGATCCTAGAGTCGACGGGAATGTTGAAGTGTGACCTTGGCCTCGAGTCCAATAAAGTCATAAAATAACAAAAGACGGTATTGATTTGTGCCAGTAGTTAAACAAACGCAGAGAAAGAAATCGAATCCCCCGACGCGGATTCGCCTCCACAAATTTCCATTCCAGCCTTTTGTATTTCAAGGCTATCATTAGGCGGGGCAACGAATCTGCTCTGAGAAAACTCACTGTGGACAAGCCCTGCAAGCTGCCAGGTCGTAATGGCACGGAGCACAGATGTGCTTCTGCGGAAAATAAATCGATATGGCCGTGGCCTAAATTCTGCAAAATATCTGCGAGAAAATGTAACGAGTCAGGGAGTGAAAAGCATAATGAGAGGATTGGAAAAAAAGGGCTTCATCAATCCTTTGTGTTCTTGTCCCTCTTTCTGTGCAGTTTTAGGTTCGCTCCTTCTTCTAGTGGGAGACGTCATGCGTGACATGTGGGAACAGATCTGGAGCATAATGGAGGGAACTGGAGAGATGCATGTGTGGATATGAACACCACAGGTCATTTATAACCGCCGACGAAAGTCCTGGGCCTGAATAGTCTGGACCCAAGAACCAGTCCAGCTGTCAGACCCACTGTGGTCAGCATGTGGTTGTGCATTTTTTACGACATGGTTACTGGACATGTCTTTTAGCCCTGGGGCCCCTACCAGAATCATAGCATTGCCTAGCATCTGTACACGTATTTAAACACAGGACAGAAATATATTGAGCGGCAAACATGTTTATGTGAACACCATTACTAAAACGGGACGTGACTAACCGCAACGATTTTCAAACCTTTTCTTTCTGATTACTCATGGGGAAAAATATATTTCTTTCTACAAACGTATTGATAATGTTGTTAAACATAAGACTGTGTTCCTTTTGAAAGCGGAAGGGAACACAAATCTCCAGATGTTTTTTGTTCATGTGTACAACTTCCTCTTGCAGTAATTAATTCAGTCACATCCTTCTCCTATCTCGCGCAATCCCGCTACTGGACAAGCAGCCTGTCATGTTTGTCTGATTATTCACTCTTCTCTTAAAGGGTTGTCCTTCTGTCAATGTGATCACCCTGCTATGGATGCTGTGAAGGTTATGGAACGTGTCTAAATGGATACTACTCAAACTCCATGTGTTCGCTTACTCATCCTCACCGTCATTGATAACACCTTGTGTGTGTGTGTGTGTGTGTCTGTGTGTGTGATAATGTTTTGTTTTACCTCCACTGCTAGCTGTGTCCTTCATTTGCATCATGCTTTTATCCCACAGTCTCTCTTTCAGCACCTTTTCATTTCAGCTCCTTTTGGAACATCCTCAATCCTCAACCCTTAACACACATTTTTAATCAACACTGCCGTCGAAAAAAACCACAACTATTGAATATTAGAATTCAGTATGAGACACTGAAGGCTCTTTCATGTTTGTGTGTTGATGACTACTGTCTGAACAGCGGCCACTCCCTCCACAGCCACAGGGTTCCATTACCACGCCGGGAACGGTGACGGAGAACAACTTCTGAGCCGCGAGCTTCCGAAACACTGGGATAAAAGCCAAGCAAACACAAGGTGCTCCGGTTTCCCAAACAGCAGGGCGGCGTGTGGCTCAGGAGGTAGAGCGGGGGGGCTGTTCACCGGAGGGGTGCTAGTTCGATCCCCGGCTCCTCCCCTTAACTGAGTGTCGGGGTGTCCCCTGAGCGAGACGCCGCCCTCACCCTGACTGACTCCTGACGCGCTGGCTGCTGTCGCCCTGCGTGGCCAACTCCGCCGTCGGTGTGTGAATGTGTGCGTGAATGGGTGAATATTGTAAAGCGCTTTAAGTCGCCACTGATTAGAAAAGCGCTATATAAATGCAGTCCATACACCATTTACCAGGCCTTTACAATGACAAATAGAATCTGCAACCACCAGTGCTGTTAGAACTCGCTGCCTGCGGGTGGCAGTAGAGTGCCCTTACTCAGCAGTGACCAGACTTGGCTTAGAATGGAGATCACCTGCAGGAGCCAGGCAAACTCAAACAAAGCCATCATTTCTAATGAAGAAGCTGGGGGGGGGGGGGGGGGTGTGGGGGTGCGGAGGGGTGGAGGGAGTCGCAGGGGCAGGTTACCAAGCCAGGATGCTTGGACGTACGCCAGGCGCACAAGCTGTGAAAAAGGTCCTGCGGCCTCCCTCACATATTGCCAGCATTACGTTTGTTCCAGTGTTCCCCTCTCTGCCCCCCCACCCCCACCCCCCCCCCCCCCAACGCCACCATCTGCGGTCTTAATGAAGCCGTCCAGAAGCTGTCATTCATTGGTGAACGACAACGCCCCGTGGTGTGGTCTGGTCACGACGGCCGTCGCTCGTTCCGTCCGGCCGAACGGGAAACAAAACCAAACCGCGGTCAGCCCTCGGAGAACGTCGCCCCCGGAGAACGTCGCCCCGGCCACTGCTGCGACGCGGGCACCTTTTGTGATGTCGATGACTTTGCCTCACTTTTCTTATTCAACTGCCGTCCGTCGTCATCGTCCACCACGTCGCTCGAGGTCGACGATTTTAAAACGGTTGCTGATTTCTTAAGTGTGAATGAGACGGAGAGAGAGGGAGAGAGGGAGAGAGGGAGGGAGAGAGAGAGAGAGAGGGAGAGAGGGAGAGGGAGGGAGGGAGGGAGGGGGAGAGGGAGAGAGGTTGAGGTGTTGATTCTGACAGGGTCCAGTTCTGCAAAGCAATACGGGCGACGTTAATAGAATGAGTCATGACCGACCGCAGCATGCCACAGTCTCTTATTGGAACTAAAGGGCTGCAGGTCTGGGAAACAAAAGCCAAACGCCAATGACGGCAAAAGGCTCCAACTGTTGTTAGCGTTGGCGTCATGGCAACGGCTAAGCCTTTGTTAGCGGGAGAGAAAGGAGAGTTTTCTTTTTTTTCTTTAAGTTCACTTACTCTAAGGCCTCTCTTCCAAACTGAAGGTCTCATGGCATTTTGTGTGTGAACATCTTCATGATGTTTGACTCCAAAGGCTCATTGTTATCCAATAACGCCCCACGGCCCCTCTCTGGTCCTCCCCTCCGGGGCGGCCCAGGCAGCCAAGACAGTCTTAAGTATAGAGAGGTGCATGGGATCATAAGTTCATCCGACTGGAAATGTGCCCCCTTCTTGTGTGTGTTCTTTGAATAAGTATAGGGGCCCTGTCACTTCATGTAAAAAGAAGTGTTAATCTTCTCTTTTTACACTGCAATTCCGTCAGCTAATAAGAAACTATTATTTCTCTGAGCCGGCTGCATTAGTGGGGGTTTTCATCCAGCAGCGTTTGGATCTTCAGCAACAACGGCCAGAGCCTGGGAATCAGTGAGTGATGACTTGAATTAAAAAAATAACAAATGAACATGAGCAGCAGAACACTGAATACTAATTGCACCGGAATTAAGCTTTTGTCTGTCATTGGTAATAAACTCGCAGGCATTAGCAATCTATGTCTGAACATGTCCTCATGAAAGCCCCTCAATGTTAATTACAGTTCCTTGGGTTTTTATCTCCGGTGACCATAATTTCCACACCAATGTCATGAACCGCCTGAGGCTTAAAGGTTTTCAATCACGACCGGTGCCGAGGTGAATGAAGAACTAAATGACAAACACGCTCGGAGGAGAAGGGAGGGAGGCGCTGGAGGGGGGTTCAAAGGCAGCTTTGATGGGTGCACATTTTTCACCGCTGCAGTTGGAGGAGGTGGTGTCTTTGGTGTGGATCCTGTGGTGCCGTGAGTGAGGACGGGGTGGAGGGGGGGGGGGACATGCCGGGGCGGTTCAGGGCCGTGAAGACTAGGGAGTGTGGATGATGATGATGATGATGATGATGATGATGACGTGATCCTGTTTGGCTCGCGTTTACATAGGAGGAGCAGAGCCGCGCCAAACCAGAGAGCCGGGCAGAACCGGCCAAAGCCAGCAGCCGGTCCAAGCGGCTGTGGTCCTGCTCCCGTCCACAGCGCCCGTCCACAGCGTCCTCACCATGAGCAGACTCCCACAACCACCGCGCCTGAAGGGAGAGTCTGCCCTCGGTCCCTATCATGTAGCCGATCTCTTGTCCATTTTCTCTCTCTCTCTCGTTCACTCCCCTGCTTGTCTTCTTTCTGTCACCCTTCATCTCTATTCTGTGCTTGTTATCCATCCTAACCCATTACTAACCACGAGTATTACAAGATTTAATGTTGTATCAAAAAACATGGAGACATCAATAAAATGGTCTGTTTATTTGTGCTGGAAAATAGCCTGCCACTGAGGCAAAGTCTGGACTGTCTTAGCTGAGGAGCGCTGACAGGGTCCACTTTTGACAATGCTCTCTGAGCACGCACACAGCTCACCATGCAATCTGTCACTATTCTGTGGCTGTCATTACTTTTGTTCCAAATTATTAGTGATTTTCTACTGTAAACACCCCTTTTGTTCCTAATTGTTTAGACATTTTCCACTGTGGGAATATCCCTTTTATTTTTTAATGGTTATTATTTTCTTTAACGCAACCACTTTTTTGTTCCAAATTATTAGCGCATTTTTCTCTCTAACCGCACAAAAACAACAATTATTTCTGGGGGTAATATTTCAGTATATTTTCTCTCTGAATTCATTTTCTGTGCAAATGTCGACAAACTGCTTGATGGCGTTCTGGCATTACCTCGCGGAGGGAAAGTGACGTGAAGCTTGCACTCTTTGAAAATAACCAAGGGCTTTGAATGTGTAGACAGCTTTTAATTATCGTTAAACGTCATTTAAAATAACAGATGACTTCAGCGAATTGCGCGTTGCAAAGTGTGAGCTTAGCGTTTGCTAAACACGCTATCTCCGGCCTCATGTGCTTGCTTCAGCATCTGTTTATTTGGGCAAGGGTTGTGATGGAAGTGTGTACTTTTACCCAGCTGCACATCGCTTTCCTGTTGACAGGGTTGCTCACATCAGCAGATGGGAATGGACTCAAACGCATAAAACCCTATTTTTCATTTAAAGAGATATATAGAATTGTTTTCACTGCACAGTACGCCTGCCCCACGTCTGGAGGAGGGCCGTTGCTCTGCGCCTTGTCTCAACGTGAATTCACTCCACGCAGAGACACAGACCGGAGGAATAACGTAGCTGTGTTCTAACAAGCAAAGCCACGGGAAAGGCCGACGACACGAGACACATTACGGTGGGTTATGCACAGCGCTCGGATACTGCCAGATACGGTCACGGTCCTCTGCAGCAAATTCAATTTGAGATGCCTTGCCTATGGGCATGTACGCTGCAGTCGATGCAGACATCACTCGTTCCCCACACAGCAGTTCAGTCAGTAGCACAGTCGTTCCCCACACCTCGCTCACCGTTTGTTCAGCTATCGGTGCATTGTCTCGCTTTGTAAGCCCTCCGTCCTGCTCTTTTAGTTATTTGTTTTGATATCTAAATGGTAAATGGTCCTCATTTATTTAGCGCTTTTATCCAAAGCACTTTACAGTGTTGACTGACGTTCACCCATTCATGCACACATTCACACACCGACGGCGGAGTCGGCCACGCAGGGCGACAGCCGGCTCGTCAGGAGCAGTCAGGGTGAAGGCGTCTCGCTCAGGGGACACCTCCACACTCTAGCTAGAAGAAGCCGGGGATCGAACCAGCAACCTTGCGGTTACCAAGCCAACCCGCTCTACCTCCTGAGCTAATGCCGCCCCCATATCCATCTCCTACCACACACTGGCCAAGTACCTCTTCAGCTGGCCTTGGGAAGCGAGAGTCACGTCCCGCGGCGCAGCACTTCACACCAGACCTACCCGCCCCTCAGGTGATGAGGCTGAAGAGGGCGAGACTGTACTGCAGCCGGGAAGACGGAGACAGATTGATCCAGTATGGCCACCCCCCCCCCCCCACACACCACCACCACCACCACCGCTGTGTCCCAGGCCAAAAGGACAGCCCTCTGCCATGCCAAGGACAGGCCGGGCCAAAGACACCCTGGGGCCCTGGCCATTGCAAAATGTAAGCTCAGCATTGCAGTGCTGCCATGCACAGAGACATCGCTCTATACGCCTATAGCTCCTCCTCCTCTTCTCTGCCCACTTTTTTGTTATCCAGCGCCCTTACTTACCCTCTGAGGACTCTTCTTTTGTCTGCGCCTCTCTCCCTCCCTCCCTCCCTCTCTTATGTTGCACATTTCTGTCTCTGCCTCCCTCTCCATCTCTGTCGTTCCCTCTCGTCCAGCCATCTTCCTCCCTTTTTCTCTTCTCTCTCTCCCTAACTACTATCGCTGTCTCTGCTTCTTTCCTTTTCTATATCTTCCTTTGTGTATCTCTTTCTCTCTCCTCTCTTTCTGTTCCTCCTGTTATTCTATCACATATGCTGTTTAGCTCTCTCTCTCTCTCTCTCTCTCTCTCTACTCTCTCTCTACTCTCTCTCTGTCTTCTACTCTCTCTCTGTCTCTGTCTCTCTCCCTCCCCCCATCTCTTCTCCCAAGGGAGTACGGGAGAGGGAGGGAGCCCATTCATCCATGAAGATTACAACACCCACAGAGACAGCCTTGTGGAACGGGTCCCTGCACAACAGCAGGAGCGGCGCGCACAACACTGCTCTCTATCACAGTGCCTTTCCTAAAACACCTTTGGCCGACCAGAGCCAAGGGTGTCTCACAAGGCACACCTCGTCTGACAGAAGGTTTGACTCACTGTCGGCATGTAGGGTTGGAGACCCAGGGCACACACCCTCACACACACCGTGGCTGCCGTTTACCTTGTGGGATGACAGAAATTATCAAAACAATGTAGTTTGATTAACTTTTAAGTATTTTGTATTGATAACTGTAGTGTATAGTTGTATAGATTTTCTATAAGATCAGTGACTTGTTTTCAGTATCTTTTGTCTTGAGACCATAGTTTTTTAGTCGGTCAAATGAAGTGTATTACTATTTAATGGTATTGTTGTTGTTATTATTAGTTATAGTCATTATTATTATAACATGGCTCTACCGTTTGAGTGTCATGTCTCATTGGCACATTTCATCAAACAATAACATTTCAGAGATTTCACATTTGGGTTTGGCTGCCACATGAGTAACCTGTTTTATGTCATTCTTGGAGTGAGCTCTTTTTACTTTACACAAGTACTTTACATCACATGGTTACATGTAATTCAAGTAGAAGTACTTGTGTTGAATCTGTTTTCAAGTCTTTGTTTATCTTTGCGATGCCGTTCGTCTGGCTCCCGCTCTCTTTACGTATCCATGCTGAGCACCAACACTTGCCCAGAGTTTCTCAAACTTTCTGGCAGGGAAACCAAAATGACAGCCAGAAGAGTTGTGTGCCATAAATGCTATAAATCCATTAACAAATCCATTTGCATCATGTTTATGGTCGATGGTGAGCCTGTTGGCTAATTCCACAATTAAAAAAAATCTCTCAGGGAGATAAATGTATATATGTATATCTATATATATCATCTATATCCAGCAATATTTCCAAAGTTCTCAAAACCATTGGATGTGCCAGAGGCCTGATCCTGAAGACCGAAACTGTGAGAGGCGCCCTCGGTTTTGTGTGTATAACAAATCGAAAGATTGAAGTTAAATTATAGAAATGACAAGAACTAATGAAAAAGAACAATGAATTCAACAAACAACCGTGTAGTGTGAAGACAAGCGAAAGATTTAGATAGACCTCTGTACTCTGGCGTCTCACAAGAACCCATGTGGCGCAACAGATGGTCAACTCTAAATGACTCAGCCCCGACCGCCAACATGTGTGGATCTCTACTGACACCTGCTGGCCAGAGGTGGTATTAAGTTAGGGAAAAACCCAACTTGTTACACAATGAGGAAGGGAGCGAGGCACTTAAAGATTTTTCATTACTTGTAGAGACATTAAAACGGAAAACGAGCATTGTATTTCAGTTGTACCACAGCGATATCCCCTTCCTCTTCAATTTGAAGAACGTAGTCTGAGAAATTGTTAAATCAATCATTTTATGCTATTTATTGTGAAAGTTCTATTGGAACCTTTGGCATCTATTATAATGTATGATAAAGAGATCAGTGCTCTATTGGCAGCCTCTGAAATGATAAACACGTGTGACGATTCCCACCGACTCACTGGAGGCCAATTATAGACAGCAGACAGGAACAATCAATCAGAGAACTAGGAAAAATGAGCCATCTCACACAAAAGAATTATGAAAAATGAGATGGGATGTGAGGAGGTGCGACCAGATGGATTATGAACTATAAATGTATAACAAATGAACAGGGCAGGGGGTCTCTGGCCTGCCAGACTAGCTCAATCAATCACCGCTCTAACAAGATAGCAGGAGACGCCAGCAGACCGCGACGCTTCCTGATTTCACAGAGAAAGCAGGAAACGAGGAGGGCAGAAAGTGGTACGAGTCAGACGTGCAGAAACGCAAACACACAAACAGACACACAACGCATTTAGACCTTGGATATTACACCTATTGGGAACTCTCCCTACCAGCCCCGGCTTCATATTCCCTTCACATCGCCTGTATTCCGTTCCGCCTCTGTTTTTCCCTTGGTAATCTTTGCTTGGTTTTCATAAGAACAATTCTTAATCCACTCTTTATTCAGCACATATTAAACCTCAGCAGGGGCAGCCGAGTGCGCTGCCCACCCAGTTTGTTGTACAAACAAACGTTGTGCTCATGAGTTGTGATGAAATGAATCCACAGTGTTATTAATATCTTTAATACAAGGACTTGACCCAAGATCTAACCAATAAAAAAATGTTTATGTGGATGTTGTGGAAAAACAAACAAACCCGTGAATTCCAAAAGGACTTTCATATTCCAGGATTGTGTATCTGTATGTGTGTTTTATTTTTTGTATTCTTCTTGATATGTGCAAGAGCAATGTGTTGTTATCTGTTGCATATGTTGTGATTTTGGCAGAAAGAGGAGAGCTGTTTATGCGGCCCTATGACCATCACCACCAACCCTTCCCTCCTGGACCCCCCCCCTCCTGGACCCCCCCCTCCTGGACCAGTCGGGACGTCCCGGCCTGGCCTGCCAGACCTTACCCCTGCCCTGGCCCCTGGCCCCTGGCCCCCGGAGCTCTGGGTGGCGGCTGCAGCTGTGTGGCCGTTAAACACGCTGTCAGCGTCCAGGCCGCTCCATTAACAATGTGCCAACAGCATGGCTCTATGGGGCCCCCAGGCCGCGGCCTTCACCCCGGCCAGGGGCCCTCAGGCCCTTCAGCAGGGGCCCAAAGAGGAGGAGGAGGAGGAGGAGGGTGTGTGTGTGTGGGGGGGTGGAGAGAGAGAGACACTGTTTGGGATCTGTTCTTTAGGATTATTTTTTTTACATAATTATTATTTATGTGTCAACATTTTTCACATTAAACATAGAGGACAAAACAAAGCAATGACATGAAAACAGGATGAATCCAAATAGTAAACAAACAAAAGTAAAGTCAATTCGAAAACAAAATTGTCTCATTGAAAATAAAACGTATGAAAACACACTACGTCTGTCACATTTGACAAATAATTACACAATTCCTCCCGCCGTATTTCTCCCAGGTCTTGTTGGAGCGGTAGGGAGTGGCTCATCTGCTCTGAGCGACGTAGCTGAGTAACAATATCGACCAAGAGGCCGGCAGTACGACGGCTTTTTCCGACGCCAGTAGTCTGTAGTGGCCTAGTTGCTTGCTGGCAACTGGATCTTTAGGAGGTAACTTTGCTAAGCCCGTCGTGGATACGTCCAAGATATAGGGATGTGAAAGTTGTACTGATGCAAAAACCTTCTGTAGCATTCTTAAGAGAACTGTAGCGGTATGGAGAGGAGTGGATAACGTCTCTCAGCGAGGGTATACTCCCACGCCACGCACACATACACACACTCACACCCGCTCTGACATTTAGACACGGACATGCCTCTGTTCTCAATCCTATTTGACATGAACAGCATCCCAGTACTTGGATAATGCTATCTCCTAAAGGACATATCAACAGCATAGTAATAGTCAATATTTGCAGTTGTTGAAAAAGGTGCTACATGTCATCACCACACCTGACCTGTGACCTCCGGACCTCCCCCTCACACACATGACAGGGGAAGGACGCATATCCATCAGACACAGAAATACACACACACACACACACACACACACACACACACACACACACACACACACACAAACACAAACAGGTATGTCTGCACACTATTTTAGACACACAGAGATACACACACGCACACACACACACACAGTTACGTCTGCACATTATTTTACACACACACACACACACACACACACACACACACACACACACACACACACACACACACACACATCTTTTTTCGCTCTTTCACAATCATGCCTCATGTGTCCGGTCAGTCACATGACCTCTCAGACGGTATACGGCAAAATGACCATTATTTCCAGTTTTTTTTTTTCTTCCAAATACCGTCTCAGATTTCATTCTTTTTTATGTTCGACTTAAATGTCAAGTTGAGGCCAGCCATGTATCTCCACCGGCCCCCGCCAGCAGCAGCAGCAGCCGAAGTGGAAAACCATGATTCACGTAGCACCTCCCACGCTCACAGAAAAGAACGACAAGAAAGAAAAGGTATTACTCAAAGAGGCCTCGCACTATATAGACTTCCACCGCCACACCGCCACCACCACCACCACCACCTCCATTAAAGCACGACCCTGGAAACAGAGCCGCCGAGGCATATCCGTCACGTCCGACGCGGCTCCCGTTGTCCCCGAGACACACACACGAATTCTCGCCACTTTTTGGAGTGAAGGAAGCAGCAAGGGGGGAAATATTGAGGTTGTGGATGGGGTGTTTACCCATGATGCATTGGAAATGGTTCAGCATGTTTAAAAGGCTTGTTTGAGGTCAAGTTGAGGTATGGTATTATCGGATTATTTTGCATGATGCTGTATCATTGTTTCATGAATGGTAAGAGATTTAGATATTCTTCTGAATTAGGCATGATGTATTAAGCTGGAAATGATCCGGATTAGATTGCATTTAGTTAATAGGTGAAGGATCCTTCGTTTTAGGAAAGGGGTTTGGGTGAAGACCCAATGCATCATGGGAGTAGCAATCAGAAAGTAGAGGGAAATTAAAAGTTTGTGAGGGTTTTTTTTTTTTTACGGGCTGTGTGTGTGTTGTCTGTGGGCTTTTTTAAAATCAGTGAGCAAAGTTGCACCAGCAGCGGGGCCTGCGGTGCTGGGATCAGGCACTCGGTCCGGGGCGAGGTCTGGGGTGTGAACCTGAGGGTCCCTCAGAAGTGTGTGTAGGAGAGGAGGATGGAGAGGTGTACGATTTATTACCAAGTAAATCCTTTCTGCTGAACGAAATGAGACGAGAGAGGAAGAAGAGAGAGAGATAGAGGATCAAGTGGTGCCCGGCACGGAGGGGTTCAGGGGAGAGTGATGTGTCTGTATTTTTGTGTGTGTGTGTGTGTGTGTGTGTGTGTGTGTGTGTGTGTGTGTGTGTGTGTGTGTGTGTGTGTGTGTGTGTGTGTGTGTGTGTGTGTGTGTGTGTGTGTGTGTGTGTGTGTGTGTGTGTGTGACAGAGAGAGAGAATAAAGAAGGGCAAAAACAGGGAATGAGTAGAGAGTAGAGCGTGAACATGTGTGTAAGTATCTGAACATGTCTGGGCATTGGTCACCACAATACAACATGCTGCTCAGTAGCTCCACCATGGGAATATGATGACTGTTTTCTGTAGCTATGTGGATTAAGTGGAAATCCAAAAACTTCTTCCTTGAGCCTTTCTCCATCTATAAGATTTGACCATAGTGGATCGGTTAGAAGGAATGGTGTCCTGTGTATTCTACTGGGTCCGGATATTCTCAGAGGGTGAAGGAAATGTGTTGTATCAGGTGTTATTTATTCAGAGTGAGCCCGGGGGATTGTAAACAACTTAAAAAGACTCCATTTCCCCTTGACACAGAAATAGTCTGCTGCATCAACAAACTGTCTTGAAATAAGAAAGATTTGCTCACACACTCTGGGAATCTAAATATTAGGGTCAGACTCCACAGAGACGTGTATTTCTCCTTTTAAACAAAGGTAGAAAGTTAAAGGTTTGTTCAAATGGCCGTGGCTTTAAACTTCTACACAAATCTACACATAACGCCAGTTGTTTCTGATAGCAGAAGTCGCTAGAATCCTCCCAGCAAATCGATAGCAGTCAAGGAGCTCGTTCAACTTCATTATGTTATGAGGAACAACCCACTAAGTGGACCTATACCCCACCCAACTGGTCATTTTCTGTCGCTGTTCGCATTTCCTCCCCAAAGGTCAAGTTTTGTTTTTGCCTCAAGGTCAAGTTTGTGTGCGTGTGTGTGTGTGTGTGTGTGTGTGTGTGTGTGTGTGTGTGTGTGTCTCTCTCTCTCTCTCTCTCTCTCTCTCTCTCTCTCTCTCTGTCACACCCTCCCCCTTCTCAGAGTATCGTTGCCAGCTGAGCCATTGCTCCTAGCAGCTAAGGCAAAGATCGATAATTCTCGATCACTCGACGCTGCCACTCATAATATCGCCATAGCACTCACCTGCCACAATATTTACACTGTGTTCAAAACAGAGGCTGAGAGCCACGCTTCTGTTGGTTGAGGGGTCCTTTCTTTTCAAATGGAACACAATTAAGATGACATTACTGAATTATTTATAGGCCAACTGTATCTACTATTGTGTGTGCAATTGGTCTCAGGTCAATTATAGCTCAAGCTGTACCGGTTGTTAGAATTATTGATTTGACTCGGATGTGGAGATTTTGGGATACATGGATTCTGTGGGAATAGTGGTTAACAATAGCAGTACTAGCATTAGTAGTTGTAGTAGTAGTAGTAACAATAGTATTAGAAGTGGTAAGAGAAGTAGTACTAGTATTCGTCACCGTTTTCATAGTCCTAGTTGCAGTAATAACAGCAGTAGCAGGAGTTGTCAGTAGCACTGATAACACCAGTAACTATCATTACGAGTAGAGCTAACATGACCAGTAGAGCTCTGCAACGATCCTACTATGTGATGCAAAACCTGTCCTGCTTTCACCGTGTGTGTGTGTGCAGACACACATCCTCCCGACCGAGGTTAATAGATCACATGACCCAATTAAAGATGTTTGTACGTGGCGAACATAGAGATGAGATCGAGTCAGACCGTCACAACAGCACTCCTGTTGATCTGTCCGTCTCCTCCCCCCCCCCCCCCCCCCCCCCCTATTTGCACGGAGCGTGCGTTCGTGCCGGCAGCCTGTGTTTGTGCGAGGCATCACAACTGACGCTTTGACCTCCGGGGCTTTTGATGGACCGCTCCGCCTCTACCTCCCTCCCGCACCCGGGGGGGGGAGACAAAAGCAACGGAGAGGCCGTGGTCGAGCGATGGTATTCCCGCGGCGTTCCTGCCCATTGTGACCCTGTCACATCAAGCTGTGGTGTAGAAAGGGGGGCGGGTTGGGGTATGGTTAACATGCAAATGAATGTGGTGATAGGTCTGGCAAGGTCGCCCACGGGGGGGGGGTCAAACGGCATGATAATTCAGTTGTCAGATGAATGTGTCGTCAATTCTCAGGGTGGGGGGGGGGGGGGGGGGGGCAGGGGGGGTACGGGGACAGTGTGGGTGGGTGTGCTGGTGACCGCCTGGTCGGCCTCAGCAGCTGGGATGTTCGCTGAGTTAAAGGGGGAGACATTAACACTGCAACACGCAGACCAGAAAGAAAACACAGCTGATTGACACACAGGGGACAAAGACAGAGAGACAGAGAGAGACAAAGAGAGGGGAAGGGTTAGAGGGGACAGGATTCGACGGGACAGGACGGACCAAAACAGGTGGGGGAGGCAGGCTTCAAACCTGTAGGCGGACCGGCTCTTTGGGGACGATCCATATTTCATCATTCCTTTCTTTTATTTTTATTGATGGGCACCCGGAAAGATAAAGGCCAACGTGACACACGCGGTATAGATGTCCGGTGGGAGTGGGGGAGGATTGATCGGTCTGACATTTGATCCTCCGGTTCACTGTTGAGGATGAGAAGGACAGACTCACTCCCTTCCCCCGCCTCACCCCGCCTCACCCCACCCGCCCCTCGGTGCCTCACCCACCTCTCCAGCCCACAGTGCACATCTCTCTCTCCCTAGTCTAGTTTCCCCAGAACGAGAGCCTCTGAGCCTCGGCCAAAAGAACCCTGGGAATGTGTGCGTTTTTCCGTGGAAGATCAGATGATTCCACACCCCTCTGAATAGCGTGTTAAACGTCAACGCAAAGCGCCCCGCTGGTCTATAACGCCTTAGGGCCCCTGAGGAGGAACACAAAGACATCAGCGAGCAAGTCGGTGGTGGTAACTGTTGCTAGGGTGTGATGTGGTTTGGGGCCCCGCTCCTCTCATCACCACCCAGGGAAATAATAAAATAATGATGACGCAACGCAGCTGTCACCATCTCATCCGCTAAGTAATCCCCCAGGGTTAGGAGGGGTCCGTCGACGGCGTGCGGCTAATCAACGTCATATTGAATGAAGCGATGAATTCATGCAAAGCATTAATTCAATCACTGGCTTGATCAAATACGGAAATTAAATCAATTTAATGTGGGATTGTCCACAGAGTGCCGGCAACAGTCTTCTAATGGCGCAGTGGGTGCACGTGCAATGCTCCCCGCTCCCTTAAGTGGGCGAGGATTGAGACAATGAGCCCTAATGCTGGGCGTTACAGGATGTAAAGTACAGCGCCGCGCCAGTGGACGGGAGGAACGTGAGAGCAGTAATGGGATTTTACTGGATTAATATGTTCAGTGAACATACAATGTGTTACATCAAGTTATAAACCCATAGAAACTGGGCGGTGGTGGTGGGTGGTGGTGGGTGGTGGTGGTGGTGGGTGGGCGGTGGTGGTGGGTGGTGTGGTGGTGGGTGGTGATGGTGGTGGGCAGTGATGGTGGTGGTGGTGGGTGGTGGTGGGTGGTGGTGGTGGGTGTGGTGGTGTTGGGTGGTGGGTGGGTGGTGGTGGTTGGGTGGTGGTGGGTGGGTGCTGGGTTGCTCAATGGGATTTAGTGTAAAACTGTCATTGAGAACATTCTTAGCCAACAGTCTTCATCGCCACCTTGTGGAGAAAGAAATATAAAAACGCAAATGTTCTGTATTACACAGGTGGGATACATATACAATAAGAAAATATTCTTTAGAATATTATAGAGAGAGAGGGGGGAGAATAGAGAGAGAGAGAGAGGGGGAGAGAGAAGGAGAGGGGGGAGAGAGAGGGAAATAGAGGGGGGAGAATAGAGAGAGAGAGAGAGGGGGAGAGAGAGAATAGTGGGGGGAGAATAGAGAGAGAGAGAGAGAGGGGGGGAGAGAGAGAATAGTGGGGGGAGAATAGAGAGAGAGAGAAGAATAGAGAGAGAGAGAGGGAGAGGGGGGAGAGGGGGGGAGAGAGAGGGAAATAGAGGGGGGAGAATAGAGAGAGAGAGAGGGGGAGAGAGAGAATAGTGGGGGGAGAGAGAGAGGGGGAGAGAGAGAATAGTGGGGGGAGAATAGAGAGAGAGAGAGGGGGAGAGAGAGAATAGTGGGGGGAGAGAGAGAGGGGGAGAGAGAGAATAGTGGGGGGAGAATAGAGAGAGAGGAGGGGGAGAGAGAGAATAGTGGGGGGAGAATAGAGAGAGAGAGAGGGGGAGAGAGAATAGTGGGGGGAGAATAGAGAGAGAGAATAGTGGGGGGAGAATAGAGAGAGAGAGAGAGGGGGAGAGAGAGAATAGTGGGGGGAGAATAGAGAGAGAGAGAGAGAGAGAGACTCTCTCACAGTCCCACAGACTCTCCCTGATATCACCACCACCTCCAATAACCCAATTTATGAAGACGTGTCTTTGGCTTGCATATGTGCAGACGTCAGTATGGTAATCCTCGGTAATCCTGGCCGAGAGGGTGCTGTGAGATGGATGTGGCAGCTAGATGGACCTCGCCCGTGGAAACTACCATTTCCACCCGGAGCAAGATCACAGGAATGTGATCCTGTGTTATTTCTGCTTCCATACATTGATTTGAGGAATGCAGGCCAATCTAAACGGAGGATTAATGCTCGTAAATAACGCAGTGACCTGTGTTATTTTATAGTTTACAAGCACGATTGTATAAGTACATTTCGTAATCTCATAGTTTTAGAGGGATTGGTTCTGTACAACAAACATATAAAAACAAACTATCCTTCCACTTCATGTGAATACATCAACGTTGAATACCTCTTTATGTAATGATCTGTCTTAGAAGATTGGACCAATTATTTGTGAAGCAATGTTTTATCGGATCTGTGACGTGTACTGACCAAATATCTCTGAGGAACTAGTACCCATATGACTAAAGAAGAGAACCGGACGATAACCCACCGAAAAGTGTGACCCCAGGGGGCGCTGTTTCACACGAGTTGGAAGCAGACAGGCATGAAGTCGAAAAAACGGTGTGCATTATAACAAAACCATAAATAAAACATAAGATCTCCCCCCCACCCCTCACCTTGTTATTAAATGTGCTTAATAAATTGATTTGATTTGATTAGCATTTTACAGACCAATACAATGGACAGGGCGTATAGTACGGTCCATCACCGTTGCTTCTTTCCCCATAAAAAGCTACAGTCAGCGTTTAATGACGTTGACTTACCTTTGAGCATTTCCTATTATAGGCTACTGTTTAAAATGCTGTTTAGAATCAACGTTTGTATCAAGAGAAGAAAGACCCGCCCTCCGGGGTCACACTTTTTTGGTGGGTCGCAGAATTCGGTGTAACACCGGCATCAAAGTGGTACCTGTGACGTGATAATGATGATAAATACAGTGCCAAACACGTAAGGTAGCATTTTTACCCTATCAAAAAATGGTACTTTATGTTGGTTTTGATTTGCAGACCGATTGCCTCTATAAACACTCCCACTAGAGAATCACCTTACTACACCTTTTACACCACTACTCACTCCATGTAGGCCTACACTGTAAGACTATGGGGAGCATATTTTGATACTGTATTATAACGAGATTTTAGGGTTACAGTATGTGCAATGTATGCAATGTATGTAAAAAAAAAATTAAGCATTTATAGAAAAATCATCAATAATCAAGTAAACTAAATAAATAACTTAACCAAGAAAAGCGTAGCACAGTATGGTTAAAACTTGCTGTATATATTTGTGAATGGGATTCTATGTGTGTGTTTACTGTTTATACATGCAATATATAATAATTATTTAAAAATATACAATAATAACAACTACCAAAGATCTTTCATCTTCATTTCGAAAACGTTGTTTCATTTTGCTGCATAATTATGACCTAAAAACGGACTATTCTACATGCGGAACAATCCATGGGTGGTTGTTTGGGTGGGGACTCATTTGGCTGCTGCACACAACACACAGCATGGAGGACGTATGAGGAGGAAGCTGTCCTACACCGGTTCATGGTACACCCCACTACAGAAGCATCAGTGATCCGTTATCAAGAAAGGATGGCATTGACACTATAGTGTAAGCTACACGATCCTTCTCTTTTGAATTGACTCCATGACGTGCATTTAATAAAATGAACTCATCACTGGGCATCACTGGCAAAAAAAACAACCTTGTGTGCATTTCTCTTACAATGTGAGAGAAATGGGTTTCTGGAGATGGCTGACTGCACCTGTCTATGGTGGTATATGGCTGTACATACGAACAGACTGAGTATTTGTATCACAAGACCAATGGAGAACGATCATTAATTAAAGATAGGTCAATGTGTAGCTCGTTATTCTCATCAACGTTACCTGACTTTGTTCAGAGAAATTCAAGATTCATTATCTTCCTTCCTGTTAAAAAACGTCAAAAGAAAGACGATCAATAATCACATGTATGTGCACACACTACTGTATGAGTCAATTCATTATTCAATCATTTTGCATTGGACAGGTCTTGATTCAGAGGGGTGTGAGGATGCTGCTGTGTCGGAGGCTGGGCATACTGCTGCCTGGACCGCTGTTACGTGCTGCCCCGCGTCATGGCCTCCATAAGCTGGCCTCGGTCCAGTCTGCCTCAATGCTGCCCAAGCACAAGTTCCAAGGCCTGCTGTACCCCTTCAGTGTGCTGGACCCCTACCTCGACAGGTTGGCTTTATTTTAGTGTATAAGCCTACTGTATGTGTTTTTGTGTCCGCTCATCTGGAGTTTTTTTTTTTTTTTAAGACATTGTTTTTGTTTCTGTGTTTCCCAAACTTTGGGTCAGGACCCCACTTTGGGTCGACTGATTTGCACAATGTGAGAGAAATGGGTTGTTGGAGATGGCTGACTGCACCTGTCTCTGGTGGCTATGTATATACAACAGAGTATTTGTATCACAAGTGGTGTGTCATGCTCCATCGATCTTGATGTCACGGGCAGAGGTAGATTTGGATGAGCAACCCCCTGTTGGCCGTCCGTCTCTACCAGCACTATCTGGTCTTCCATTGACCGATGGACCACTGGACCAGCCCTGCTTAGCTTCAAGATAGATCAGCAGTGCAAGGCTGGTAGCCATGTAACTGGCTGGCTTTTTTTGAAGTGAGTAATACCACCGGGCTACTACAGGCCTGTAAGTTAACCACTATGCTTCTGAACCCCAACCCATCCACAGGTCGGTGGACAGGACTAACTTCCAGTTGTTTCAGCCCTGCTTCGATGACATCGTGAAAGCTGAGCAGCTGTTCCTCCCAAGCCGGTCCAATCAAATCGATTACCTGAGTTCTGCAGTGAGGATGGACCATGTGCCTGCTCTAACACAGCCAGAGGTCAGGACATTGAGGAGTCTGACGCAAGGTTATCAAATACATTTTCCCAAATCCCTAATTTCATATTCTTCCATATATGTATGGACGTACATGAAGGATGTGGTTTACAAGGGGCAGGATAGCGAAGGAGGAGGAGAGAGGATGCATGAAAATGCACATTACAGGGTCAAACACACACAAATTGCAACACACACTCCCATTTCACTGTCTTCCATGTCTGTCATGGGAGAAAGGAACGCCAAAAAGGGTAGGGCAAATTGTAAAATTGAGGGGGGGGGGGTAGGGCTTTAGGGTAGGGCTTTTCATGGCTTTATATAAAAGCGACTGAATAATGATGAACCCATGTGCACATATTGTTTTTCCTTGCCAGGTGTGTTTCATCGGGAGAAGCAATGTGGGCAAGTCGTCTCTGATCAGAGCTCTGTTCTCCCTGAGCCCCGAGGTGGAGGTCAGAGTATCCAAGACACCGGTGAGTCCTCCCACAGGAGAGCCTTGTCCCAGAGGCGTCATTGTAGGATGGACCAGTGTTACACAACACTTCACTGGTGTTATGGTAGACTGACCTACTGGAGATAAGTCTACGTGCACTGTTACATAAAGGTAGCAGACTTCTAATTTGTATTATGGGCAACACCTGTATTTTTCCTACAATGACACCTCTGTGAAAAGGGTCTACACTGCTATCCAAAATTGTCATGATAACTATGGAGTATCCAAATGCTTGCATATGCAGAAAGGGTTTGTTTGCATGATTGTCATGCATTCATTTATTAGGATCACGACTGGCTTTTTTTTTTTCTTTTTTTCTTTTAATGTGCAAATCAATGGCGATTTAACACGCATGTGGCTTCTGTGCCAGGGACACACCAAAAAGATGAACTTCTTCAAAGTGGGGAAGGCGTTCAGCATAGTGGACATGCCAGGCTACGGACACAGAGCTCCAACAGACTTTGTGGACATGGTGGAGCCCTACCTGGAAACAAGGAGCAAGTGGGTCTTTTGATGTGTTTGAAATATTATCAGTGCACGTAATCAATATAAAAACATAAAGCCAATACTGTCAGTTGCTACTACTGTATTGATCCCGGTGCTGTTCAATGCAACCAATATACAGTCTGCAGGACCTAACCATCGCTTCTTTCCTTTGGTTGTTTCAGTCTGGTGAGGACATTCCTATTGGTGGATGGCAGCATTGGGATCCAAAAGGCCGACTTTATTGCCTTGGAAATGTGCGAGGAGATGAGGCGGCCGTATGTGGTAAGTCCTCTACCGCTGACCCCCAACTCCCACTGTGTGTTCGCCACCACCACTCTGTCCAACGCTCAAATCCTGCCTTGTAGAAGGATGGCTAGATGGAGGGTCGGGTGGTTTATTGAGCAATGCATGAATGGATGGGTTGGGATAGACGGATCAAATGTTGCCTGGGTGAATGAATGAATGAATGAATGAATGAATGTGCGTATGGTTAGATAGACCTCTTCCTGATAAGTAAGGTAAGTGGATAAAACAGGGATGCATTAGAATATGACCACCTTCCTTTACCTCATCCACCACTAGCAGTTTGACCCCTTCTTTCGTCTCTCTCTCTCTCTCTCTCTCTCTCTCTCTCTCTCTCTCTCTCTCTCTCTCTCTCTCTCTCTCTCTCTCTCTCTCTCTCTCTCTCTCTCTCTCTCTCTCTCCCAGTAGATCTTCGTCATGTGGTCGTGGGCTGTAGCCTGTGTGACTTCTTCCTCGTTATTCTCTCTCTGAGTGTTTTTAAACCTCCCAACTTAACTCTGGGCTGTTCATCATTGCGACCCCCCCGCTGATTAATATGAAGTGCTCTCCGGTTTCAACCTGATACCACGCGTTGGAGCCCTAATGGAGAGAGACACTCAATTATTCAACGCTGCTGGTTTATTAATCACTTCGACCGCTGCTAAAATTGGGACTGTACATTAATTCATTTTTCAATCTTTGGGAAATTGGTGGCCAGATAGTCTAGTGTTTCGTAAAAAAAACAATGTTCTGGTTTTTTACCCCTATGTCTAATGGCTGGCATCCCTGAGCTGATGTCTAAGCCATAACTAAAAATACAATCAAGAAACAAAGAAAGACACACAGTTGCCTGCAAGTCACTTGGATTAAGGTTTGATTGCAAAAAATACTAAGCAGCGAATCAAATACTTAGTTTGATTCAGGGGGTAGAAGATTGAGATAAATACAATAAATTTTGGCCTGTAGATTAGTTATATTCCCAAAAGGTGGCATGAATTATGATCCACATTAAACATATAACTAACAAAGAGAACCCCCAAAAGAGCGTTCTCTTTTTAAAGGACAAAGTCCCCGTCTCCATCCTGGGGCATTGGGGATGTTACATAGGCCAGAGGGGTGAGCGCCCCCTACTGGCCCACCCACACCTCTTCCATCACCATGGTCTCCCAACCCAGGACCGGACCAGACCGGCCCTGCTTAGTGTCCGGAGAAACCAGCAGCGCTAGGCAGGTAGCCATGGTGCGGTTTCCCATGGAAGTCTATAATTCAGCAATTAAAGCTCAATCAAATGCCACAATTTGGGGAGGGATAGTCTAGTCAGTGGGTTGAGAGTTTCGACTCCCAGCCGAAAGGTTTCTTGGTTCAGACACCAATGTCTGCCGTCAACCCGCAATCCTTGAGCAAGACGCCTCACCCCCCCCACCTGCCGACGCGTGCATATCAAACTCACAGGTCGGGTGCTTTGGGAAAAAAAAAGAGTTGAATCTGCTGTATCTGCTAAACGACTGCAAAGGGGCTGAGCAGACGTGAGCGGTGAAGCCGTTGTGTTTGTACCCCAGATAGTGGTCACCAAGATCGACAAGTGTGGCCGTGGAGCCCTGCTGACCAACCTGCTGGGCCTCCAGGAGGTGGTGAGAGACCACACCTCCAGCTGCTTCCCCCAGCCCATCCTGGTCAGGTGAGCCACCGCTCTCTCTCTCTGCCACGTGGCCGTCGCGTACGCACAGAGCGCTCCCCTTATCGCACAGCTACCGGTTTTTTATTGGCTTCTGGTATTGATTCAAAACACTGTTCAAGCCGCTGGCTGCCGTCCAACTCGACATACCTTTTGAGTTAATAGCGTGTTAATAACGTTTTCATTCCCAGGATAATCAGCTCTTTGCTAAATTTGGACTAAAATGTGTGCTCTGAAATGATTTGCATTTTTAGTCCTTCCTTCGTGTGTTAGAATATGTATGAACTTTATTCATAGGTCACTGTTCTTTTCCATTCATTTTCTGACGTTGAGTCATTTTCACACCACATTATGTCGCGTGTCTGGGTGTCAGCTGACCGCTCAGAGCGCTTGTGCAATAAACCGGAAGGACCACACCCTGGCCTTGGAGAGGAATCACGACCGCCCAAGGTCACATGTCCTCTATGGCAGTACATGAGGGCAATAAAACAATCCCTCTACATTACTCTTTTTATTCATGCATATATACTGTTATACTGTTGCTTTTTTATGCATACATAAAACACACAAAAAAGCTACTATTGCTGTTAGTTTGAGTCTCATGTGTGCAATTACTCCAATTTGTAGAAGCTCAAGTAAGCTTTGACTCAAAGTCACTTTGGACAAAGAAATATGTGCGCTGAATTAGTAAAGGTATTGGGTAAATTAACATAATATAAGCTATTCATTTATCATGCTCTGGTGGTGATAAAACACGCCTAATTACTGGTCAGAGAAATGCGGCTGATTAGGTTTGCTTCCGCTTAACATGATTTATTGAATTCACGATGACTTAGGGAATCGTGAATTCAATGTAGTGCATCACAGTAGTAGAGCACAGATGTGAACCCGTCTGAACAGGTGTGTGGCTCCTGAAATGTCAGAAACACCACGTTAGTTAGTCAATAGGCATTACATTACACCATACACGATTCTAGTATTCCTCTAGGTGGCAGTATTAGGCTAAATAATAAAAAAATGTACAAATAAACAAATAAATCACGGAGCCACTGGTCACGTGGTGCCAACATCACTCCACCAGTGAACCAAAAACTCTTATTTTATATTTAAAACATGGAAATATCAAATATATAATAATATCATCAAAATAGTAATCTTTGCCATTTTATCACTGTTACTTAAATAAGACGCTCATTTAGAGAACACAGAAGGAAAATCCTAAGTTTTCTCCAAACGCTGGTTGCGTTATTTCGTCAAAGTGCTTTTAGTATACTCTTCAAAGTCACGACCAAGGAACCCCTGATGTCAACTGATTTAAATAAGTCATACACACAAAGGCAAGCTTAAGACAAAAATGTGGGGAAAAAATGTTGATAAAAAAAATATTTATAGATTTTTTTTTAGACATCCCGATCTTTCATGAACATTTCTTTTTCCCCTCCCCTATTAAACACACATGCTGAACAACATTTAGACTTTAGATTGAGAGAGTTGCATAAGTAAGATTGCATATCAGCATGTGCAAAATTTGATAGGGATTTAACACAATATAAAAGTACACCAAGTTACCTCGGGAATCTTACAGTTTGTGAGGCATTGAGCTACTGGTGGACAACATGCAATAGATGGGGCCAGGTGCTATCCATAACACAAACCTGGAACTGCTCAGTTATACAATGTGGTTTAATATGATGCAAATCATGGATTGACTATTTAGAAACTTTCCACAATTAAAGAGATAAAAATCTAAATGATTGACAAACTATTTTCCATAAATATTTTATTATTATTATTATTTTATTTACTAAATGTTCTTGGACGTGTCAGGTGTTTCAGTTTCTTGTTAACCAAAAGTAAATGGACTGTACTCTACTGCTACTCCACTGTACTTAAACGACTTCTCACACAAAAAAAGTGTTTACTTGTAATGAAAGCTCAGTGTTGAAGTGTTTTACAGATAATGTACGGGTTTATTTCAAAGGGTAATCCTAGACTTTGGTTAATTGGTTCCTCCTTTGTCTTCACTTTGATAGTGAGTAACAGTGTGTCTTGATAGAGTATCCTTATGTGATGTGACGTGACAATGTGTAATTGAAACCATTAACGCCAGATTACTATCTTCTATCAGATAAGATAACGATGAGGTGGGGTAGGGGTGGATTACGTGTACATTCATAATCACGCATACATGTGCACTTATTTGCACGGCGGAAGCAAATCAATTGTTTCGCTTTTTCTTTGTGTGGATTGTCAGGGATAAGATGACACACACACACACACACAGCAAAGAAAGACCCATCTTGCAAGGAAGTAATGAACATATATTTCAAGGCATCTTATACAGATCAAAGGTCACATTGTTCTCTCTTGTCCTCAGTTCCCACCACTTCTCCGGGATCTACCTGTTAAGATGCTTCATCGCCCACGTCACGGGGAAGGTGGACCTGTCCCACACCTCCGAGGGCTAAGCCAAGCCAAACCTCATTTGTGCAACCATGTGCACCGAGATTTTGTATAAACACATTTATTAATGTGTTTGTTTGTATTAAAATGATTTAACCATGTCATAAACTCTCACTCGTCTGTATTTTGTACCTATCTCACTCTCACTGAGTACCTCTCATTCCATCTTTTTCTCTAGTCTCACTCATACTCGTCTCTTGCTCACTTGGAATTCTGTGGAAAGTCATTTAAATAAATATTTTTCTTAAGAAGCACTATGATGAGGATCGTTGTTAAAAAAACTAAAAGATGCAGTATACAGGATCTACATTTAAGCTATCTTGTAAACTGACATGTTGGATTTGTTGAATAAATGAAAACACTAAATACTGCACCTTTTTTTGTGTGTGTTGTTGACTACTTTATATTTACTTTCGACATTAACAAAGTTAAAAAGCCCTTGTGTTTGCATTTGAACAATCTGTGCCAGGTCTAAAGATGTTGAGCCCCCTTTCTTTCAGGGTTGTGGTTTGTTAAATGTATCAACACGTAAGCAATGCTGTGCTTTGTTTCCTGGTATTTTAATGAGCTTCATGGCAGTATTGAAACATAATGTTGAAAAGATAAGCGTTTACAATCAGGGACGCTGTAGTTAGGCCTGATGTTAGCAAAGAAAGGTTGGCATGCATGGAGATTCATCTACGTATACTATATGTAGATCTCTGTGCCACAATGGTAGGAAACAACTCCCACTTTTTTACAATGTGTTCATACTACTACTGTGAGGGGAACAAGCAAGGGCATTCATTTTATTGTCATTAATTAATTGTCACATTAATTGACTATGCAAATAGGCAGGACATTCCTGATAGGCATGTCAGACCGGGTTGTATGGAGTTTAGACCGATAACTCCCAACTTATAATTCTGCTTCTCAACCCTATGTCATCACGGCATCCATAAGCAAGATGTCTAAACCCAACTTTCTCCAAAATAAAAGTGTTTGCAAATAAAAGCTAGATTAGGATTTGTACTATCCCTTCCATTGTCTCTCTCCTCACGTTCACTGTAAGCTTTATGGAAAACCTCACAATACTGAATGAACACTCAATCATAAAACATACATCTGTATCAAAGACATCTATTGGGGCGCCCCGCTGACACACCGGGAAGAGCGGTACCATTTAGACCCGGTCCTGATCACAGAGATCAGGGTTTGATTCCCTGCCCGTGGGCCTTTTTCTACATGTCCTCCCCTCTCTCTCCCGTACCTTCCTGTCTATCTCACTCTATCATAAAGCATAAAAAGGCACAAGGCACAACTCACTACTTATTTGCTTTTTAAGGGACCAGTCCAAAATATCTAAATAATTATTTGTTTCCTCCTGCTTAATGTTGACTGCTGCGGTGCCCTTGATGCACTTGTTCTCCAGAACACCCCCCCCCCCCCCCCCCCCCCTTCAGCACACGACTGATGATGGTGATACCTGGATGGGCCGGGATGAGTCCAATAAAAAGGATTTTTAAGAGCACATAAAATAAACAATAAAGTAAGAATATGGTGCAATCGTCGTTTATCAAGCTCAAAGTTGAAACGTCGATGCTGTTCTTTTATATGAATGACCTTGGTGGACTGACCCCATAAAAACTAGCGGGTTATGGTTAATTTTTGATTTTTCTCGCTTCTTCTGTCAATTGGAAGTGGCTGTGTGGGGGAAGTCGTTAAATACCCACACAGAGAGGTTTCTTTCCTCATTGCGATGCTCTTGGCTCCGGGGAGATAAGAACTCACTGGAAGCGAAGCCCTGCGCGCCGTTAAAAGGACCCGCCGCTCTCCGCCGTCAAACCACTTCTACCAGGATGGCCGCCGCCGCCGCCGCTGCCGTGTGCCTGCAAAACGCCACCACTTGTCGGGGCACAAGCTGCCTGGTGCCCCCCAGTAACTTCAACGACATCCTGAGCCTGGTGCTCAGCGTGGTGCTCACCATCATGCTGGCCATGGTGATGTTCTCCATGGGCTGCACGGTGGACTCTACCAAGCTGTGGGGCCACATCAGGAGGCCCTGGGGGATCTTCATCGGCTTCCTCTGCCAGTTTGGCATCATGCCCTTCACGGCCTTCGCCCTCTCCTTTGCCTTCGACGTTTTGCCCGTGCAGGCCATAGCCATCATCATCATGGGCTGCTGCCCCGGCGGCGCCAACTCCAACATCATCTGCTACTGGCTGGACGGAGACATGGACCTCAGGTGAGATATCTACGGTGGGTGGGGTGGGTGGGGTGGGGTGGGTGGGTGGATGGGTGGTTGGTTGGTGGGCGGTTTGGTTGGCAGTTTGTTGGAGGGATGCATGGTTGGTTGGTTAGTTGGTTGGATGGGTGTGTGCGTGGGTGGTTGTTGGTTGGTTTGTTGCGTGGTTAGTGATTGGTTGGTTGGAGTGGTGCGTGGTTGGTTGGTTGGTTGGTTGGTTGGTTGGTTTGTTGATGGTTAATGATTGGTTGGTTGGTTGGCTGATGGTGGTCTGTTGGGGTGTTTGTATGATTGGTTGGTCGGTTGGTTGGATGGATGCATGGTTGGTCGGTTTATTTAGAAATGAACCAAAGGACAAATGCTTATGTACCCCAGTGCTGTCATATGATGAAGAAACAGCATCATCCCCTGATCAAATGCTTGTAACAACCATTACGAGCATTTGTAACTGGCACTGGTCGGCTCACTGACCTGTGCCAGAAAACGTATGATGGTTGCTTCATGTCTGATGGACTTTATGAATCCTGATCCAGTATCAGCATGACGGCCTGCTCCTCCATCTTGGCAATGGGCATGATGCCCCTGTGCCTCCTCATCTACACCTCGGTGTGGACCTCCGCAGACACCATCCAGATCCCCTATGACAGCATCGGTGAGCAGCACACGCCACCACCGCTCTGACTGGCTGCAGCGGCTGTCACTCTCCCTGGTCCAGCCCCCCTCATTCACATACTGTGACACCAACCCATTCAAATGTTACCAGAAGCATCCAAACTGATTATTTGTGTTCATAACATTGTGGATCAAATTATGAATTCAAAAGTGGTGAGTGTGTGGTCCAACTCTTTCTGTTCCAATAACTTAACTTTACTTTTGTTTGAAAAAAAAATGATAATACTTAATTATCTACCTTCATTTACTTCATTGTTAACTTTTGCCTTGTCTAGTGCTCAGGGGGTTCATCAGAGGGCGTTCTACGGGACTAGGGGTCGTTGGTCCGATGTGGGACTCTGACTGTCATCTGCCTTATCTTCCAGGCATCACGCTGGTGGCTCTGCTTATCCCGGTGACTTTGGGCATGTACCTCAAGCACAAGAAACCCTTGCTGGCCCTGAAGATCCTCAGGGTGACCAAACTTTCCTATTCATGTTGAACTTTGACCCATTTTACAATATATAAATACACATTCAACAAGTCGTTAAACCAATTAAATGGGTTGATTCAATGTATGACCCTGTTGGCACGTGCTTGGGGTGAGTTTGGTTCGGTGACTTGTGTAGCTATAGGCCTCCAGCAAACAAATGTGAACATACAAATACTGAACTGTAAACATATACAAATACTGCCTTCTGTTGGCCGTATGCTTGTACTGAAGCTCTGATAAACGCAATCAATTTAAGAGTTTCCCATTTCATACTCACATTGAACCCTGACCGAAATTAGCACATTGAGCGACACATTGAACTATTGTTCAGAATGGAATGGATTTTGTTAATATATGACACTGTTTCCAGGTGCTTGTGTGAGCTTGGTTTTGTTTTCAGATGGCTGCTTAAGGATTCAGTGGCTTTTATAATAAATAAACATTTTAGTCCTACACGTTCTATCTGTCTTCGGGGTACATCGGGCGGTATGTTGGTGAGTTGGCCTACGTCTGACGGTCTGTGACTGTGGTTCTGGTATCCAGGTGGGATCCATCGTGGGCTTCATTCTGATCATCATCATTGCCGTGGTGGGGGGCGTTCTCTACCAGTCGTCCTGGACCATATCCCCCTCGCTGTGGATCATCGGGACCATCTACCCGTTCATCGGCTGTGGCATGGGCTTCGCCATGGCCCGCTTTGTTGGGCAGCCCGGGTTCAGGTAGGGCGGGTGGTCGTCGCTGAAGACCGAGAGGCCAAGACCTAATGCACTGTTCAGTGAAATACACTTTTATCTGGGGCTGCTGTGTGTGTGTGTGTGTGTGTGTGTGTGTGTGTGTGTGTGTGTGTGAGTGTGAGTGAGTGAGTGAGTGAGTGAGTGAGTGAGTGAGTGAGTGAGTGAGTGAGTGAGTGAGTGAGTGAGTGAGTGAGTGCGTGTCTTGTGTGTGTGTGTGTGTGTGTGTGTGTGTGTATGTGTGGTGCGTATGAGTGTGTGTGTCTTGTGTATGTGTGTGTGTGTACAAGGCCACCTGCATATCACCAGTAAGGGGTTTGATGCCTTGCTCAGCGACCCCAGCGCACTAATTAGCAGAACCATCAAATGTGCGTATTCGTATTTAGTCTTTTGCCTCTTGGCGCCCGTCACGTTTCAGATGTCGGACCATCGCCCTGGAGACAGGCTTCCAGAACGCCCAGCTGTGCAGCACCATCGTCCAGCTGTCGTTCGCGCCCGAGGAACTTGAAGTGATGTTCGCCTTCCCGCTCATCTACAGCATATTCCAGCTGGTGGTCGCAGTGATGTTTGTAGGCGGTGAGAGCTAACATTATTCATTATGCCCTACAATAAGAAAATCCGGTCTTATTGATTTGACTAATTAATCAGGTTAAATCTCAAAATGTATATCGGTAGGTTATTTAAAAAAAAGATGGTCGTCCATAAAGGACAATTTACAAACTAGTATTCATCTAGTTAAATGTTTGTCCAACAGTCTCAATATATTCAATTCAAATATTGATCATATTGCTTTCCCCCCAAAACAGGCTATCAGGGATACAAGAGGGTGATTGGCCGAGGGTCTGATAAGGATGGAGAGGCTCCAGCGTCGAAGAATACAGAGGAAAAACAAGAATACTCTCTGGATAACGGCGGATTTGAGCATGATGTGAATGACAAAACCAAAGCCAGGGACGTATACACGATGACCCCCTTGTGAGACAACTCCCCTCCCATCCCCCCAAACCTTTACAAAACTCAACACTGAACAGTAAACATACACATACTGAACTAAAAACATTAACAAATACTGCACTCTCCTGGCTTCATGGGTAAACTGGAGTTAGTACTCATGAACGCAATCAATTTGACAGTTTCCAGGTACAGAGGGTGTGTAGGACTATTCTGTGTTACAAAGTAAAACAGGAATTAGGTCAGACAGTTTAATCTAAAATTGGCCACTTTTCGTATGCCATGCTACCAGACTATACCTCATATGGAAATTGTTGAAACATATAACATGAGGGAGAATGACACTGAGGATTTGCTGAACATGAGCAAACGCTTTTTTCAATAGAGATTATCCAATGCATTTATTATTTATAGTACTTACGTTATATATCAATTTACTAATTTATTATTCCATTATATTGGGCACTGATGACAAAAAAATAGTGAATAGCCTTTTATTTGTCTTATTTTATTAGATTTTCTTGATTTTTACCTATACCTTCGATAAGGCCTTTATTTTTTGACTATTAGACACCATACTTTGAAGTGATACATTTATGCTCAAAAGCATTTTATTGTTTTAAACAAATATATATATTGCTATTAGTGAGTATAAGTAAATATTTTGATGTCAACATAAGCCCTTGTTTGTTTTTATATTCCAAGTTGTAAAAAAATGAAGGAGTTCCATAAAGGATATATGTATTGTGGTCAATAAACCATGAACATTTATAAGTTATGTCTTTATTCAATATCGGCATGCAATTCCTTGGCATAACTCTGTTAAACATTAGACAGCCAATATACCATCACCAATAAACAAGTTGTGCATTTACAAACGTCAGTTTAACAGGTAGGTCATTGGATCACATGAGCAATAACCATACATTATGGCTCGTAACATAATATGACCCATGCTGCTTTTGATATGCTTTTGTCATGTTGGATTGGGTTTTATAAATGGTGTTCGATATCAGCTTATTTCTAAACGGTTCGTATAGACTCTGCGTTGTGTATTTTTTCGTCGTTGTAGTAGTAATTCATGAAGTGGAAATCAAGGCAACTTGACAGGTTGGATCAGAGGGTGGAATAATAGATGGTTTATACGAGGATGTAATACAGCACAGGTACAGACTAGGTGCAATAGTCTTAGTGTAGGTGGTGAGGAGCAGTCTCCAGACGTGCTCCTTGGCTGTCGATCCCTCTTCTCCTCGAACCAAAGGTTTGGGGCGAGTATTATAGGAAAGAAGGCGTGAATATCAAAATAACAGATGCAGTGTCTCCCTTGATAAGGTATATGGGCCTGGCTATGTCCCAGACTGGTTGGTTCATCCTCGTTGGGACATAAACAAATGGAGGATTGTTGGAAATAACACCTGGCATCAGTTGGAGAGGCACCGGCCTGTCCCCACACCAAGAACTGTGAACACAGACTAACACCAACATTCTACATTGGGATGATGAACTACATGGGGAAACAGACGTTGGGCTATACTTAATAATTATATGATTCATATATACAATTGACAGCATATGTGGGATAGATTGTTTTATGGCTACTTGGCTACTGTGTAGTATAGTAGTATAGTAGAGTATAGTACATAATCCATAGTGCCTGTGATTCATCTGATCTGGAATATTGCTGGTGGGAATAGTGAATTAAGATTGTACAGATTATTGTTGACATGTTTGTGGGTTTAGTTCATCCTATCGAAGAGGTTGCAACTAAGAAAGAAAGAATGGAAGAATGAAAAGATAGACAAAAGACAGACAGCAAGAAAAACAAAGATAGGAAAAATGAAAGAAAGGGAAATGAAGTACCCTAGTCTCTAGGTGAAACGTACTTCAAGTGCAGAGAACACTTTATAATAAATTAAATTATATATTATTTATTAAGTCATAACATATCTTTTTATAGTTATTACTAGTTATCTTTCATTTCATTTAGCGACATTATTTCCCTTCAGGCCTGGTTGATTTTCATCAAAACCTTTATTGTCCAAACGGGTTGTAACCACACATATCTTTTTTTAAAAATCAGAAATATGACTAAACTGCTCCTGAAGTAACATATATACTTTCTGCAATAATAATAGTACATGAGTTGCAACACTATAAGCTATTTATCGACGTGCAGGAAATTCAACAGGTACCTAAGAGCATGTAAGAGCAGAAAGGAGACAGTGAATTCAGATTGCATTTCATTTCAAACCTTTATTTATACTCGTAGGCCTAGGGCATTGAGTTTACATCAGAGGACATGCAAAAATAAAATAAGAAACAACAACAGAAATGACAAATAACATGAATTTTTTTTTTTTTTTTAAATAAATAATAATAATAATTGAACCCTGAAGGCCAATTGAGAGTGAGCCAGTTGTTGGATCTGGTTTGGTAGGAACCAAGATTCCACTGTAATAGGGAGCATATGTACATACATGAGAAATATGAGATGACTGATGATGTGTCATGCATGCTGTAGCCAAGTCTTCCTCCTTTCCTTCCTTACTTAATCATACAAATCGAGGCTGTGGCTGCTGGCTGCTATTTAAGTCATAACACCTCTTTTTATAGGTAAATATGAGATGACTGATGATATGCAGTGCATGCTGTAGTCAAGCCCTACCTCCTTTCCTTCCTCCCTTCGTTGTGCCCACACTGGCTCCTCCTCCTCCTCTGAGAGGCGATCAGAAAAACGGAATTCAAAGAGAAACACGCACAGGATCGTTGGGTAAGTGGATGTTTACCGCTTTCTTCCTCACTACCTCTTCTATGGCTTGACCGTCAATACATCTGGATTACATGTAGCCATGCGTGGGTCGTTGTTAAGGTATTACATATTATTATATGATAGGTATTGTATAAGGGTTATTATCTCTAAAGAGAGGTAGTGGTTTCTTCAAAAAGTTTCTCACGCATCTCTTCACAGCGTCGAGCGACTCGTCAATAACTTTCGCGTTCAACCAAATATTGACCAGTGTTCACGATGTGAAACGAGCTTATTAATGTAAACTATTTTGTAAATTCGGTCAAACGTTCTCGTCATAGTTTTGAACGTTACAGTTGATAACGGAGCACCCTCCTCTGAAGTGCCTCTCATCCTAACCAGAGAGATAGGGTTGGGCTAAGATCTAGGATTGTAGTGTTATTTCCGGTTTACCGAAACGTCATTTCCTTCTCTTACTTCTTATGAGCTATGTAATCCAGTGAACAGTCTACGGAGAGAGAAGAATACACTACCATGTTAATAATAACAATAGCAACTACAATGACAATAGATACGGAGTTTTACCAAAAATGTAACCAAGCAATATCCAAAACATGTAACGGAAACGGATGTGGCTTTACCAGAAGTCCCGCCTTCTCTCTTGCTTCTAAACTAACGCTAATTTGAAGCATCCCTTTCCGGGCGTTCCGTCTTGAGACGCGAACGCCTGCGAACCATGTAGGACAAGTAGGACCTATACACCTAAATGAATTCAGTTGTCTTGTATTACTCAAATTTCGATTGATTGCATATTTTTAGAATTTGCTGTCACTTTAAAACAATGCACCGGCAAAGCCTTTTTTTCTATCGGTGCCAGAAAATTATTTGTCAATAGCCTTGCTTGACAAAAAAACATATTTTACATTTTCCCCCCATTTTCATATATTTCTTTCCCATCTAAAATGTCAATGCACAAGTATGTTTGAACAATGCTTGATCGCAGGTGTTTGGACAAGTTAAGCGTGTTAGAGGGTTTCTTTTGATCCAAGGTCCAGAAGTGTTTACTCATGTCACCACTTGATAAGATGCAGGGTCACCTGGTTATCACCTGGTTGTCATGGTGAAGTGTAGATCAACTCCACTCGAGCCACGATGTAGAGAATGAGCCTCTCTGTTAACTGTCAAGACAGGGATTTCTTTCTTTCTTTCTTTCTAAAGCGAAACCTTGTGTAGTTTGTGGTAACCTTGAGGTATACCTCCATCACCTCTTTTAATGTTTAATTTTAAACTGTGCAAACATGAACATGCAATGAGCAAAGATATGTGTCCATATTATTCTTATGGGTCTACAGTTAAGAGAATATGTTCAGAATATGCACCATGTTAAGTGACATGAAAGGTAACTACATGTATATAATTCGTTTTCTAATTATATACATATAGTCACATCATGTCAATGATGTGATATCTGCGTGAGGTGACTGTTAAACAGGTGGGTTCATATAGTTAGAGTTAGTGAAGTTAATACAGATTAGGTGTCATCGTAGCTAAACCGATGTCATTACACTAAATTTGACTCTTATTTATATGTACTAGGGCACAGGTAGTGGTGGAATGAACTAGAAAAATAAAAATGTCACTGGAAATGGTGGTATGCAGCTTGTGTTGTGTAAAGCTGATAAATGTACGAGGGATAAAGAGGGAAGTGAAGCAGTTTGGTTTAGTGGTGGCTGCTAGGGTGATCCATGCAGCTTATTCTTGTGTTGAAGACAGGTGTGCTCTGCCCAGTTGGATGTGTTCTGGACGATTGCTAGGGTGTTGTAGGTGGTTGCTAGGGTGTAATGGGTGGTTGCTAGGGTGTAATGGGTGATTGCTAGCGTGTTCTGGGTGGTTGCTACTAGTGGTATTCTGGGTAATTGCGAGGTTGTCCCAGGTGATTGGCAGTTCCCCTCGGTGGTTTCTATTTTGGGTGGTTGCTAGATCGTTCTAGGGGGCTGCTGTCGTGTTCTAATTCTTTAATTATCGTTGTACTAAAGTATGAAGGAGGAGTGGAATGAGCATGGGAACAATAATCTATTTAGCGATTTGGGTTATTTCTTAAACAGCTGTGTGGTTCTGCACTGGCTGCGTCTCCCGAAGGTATCCCGTCGGCTCTCTGCCGCGTCACGTCACCCCCTCGGACGCAGATCCCGTTACATGAGTCCGGAGCTCTCGAGGGGGGGGGGGGTCTGGAGATTAGAACCGTCCACGTCCGTGACAACGCGCCGCGTTGTCGTGGCAACGCACGCCGCTTGACAATACAATGCTCACCAGTGTTGTGATCGCCTGGCTCTCCGTGACGTTGCACCGCGGTGGGCAAATGGGCGCGCAGCCTCGCAGGTATTCTCAGACGTAACTGGATGACTAAGGAAGGTCCTTAAAGGGACACGGGGTATCTTTTGATATGGTTTCCGGGAACACAGAGGAGTTCTCCAAAGGATTATCACTTGATATCCGCTGGGATTGCTGTTGTTGCTGTCGTTGTTGTTTATAGCGTCTTAGAGATGTATCCATGGGGTTTCTTCAGTCAATACTTCAAGGTTTTATCTTTCATTTAAATCAGCCACATTGTTTCCCTTCAGGCCTGGTTGATTTTCATCCAAACCTTTATTTGGTCCAAACTGGTTGTAACCACACACTTATCTTTTTTTTTTAAATCAGAAATACGAATATACTGCTCCTGAAGTAACATATATACTTTCTGCAATAATAATAGCAGTACATTAGGTGTAACACTGTAAGCTATTTATCGACTTGCAGGAAATTCAACAGGATTCAGATATCTAAGGTTGTGTAAGTGCAGAAAGGAGTGAGACAGTGAATCCAGATACATGTTATTCAGGAGCTGCTAGGGAGGGCTACAGAATGGATTCTGTTGTTAGGGTTTAACTTTTAAACCCTATTAAAGTAGCAAACGATTATAAATGCTATTTTAACGGCACCGACAATCCAAAAAGCCAGTCGAAACTAGATGGAAAAAGTGTGTAGTTCAAAACGTGACGCAGCTTTTACTTCTCCGCCACCTACAGAGTCTGTTATGTACGATCATTCATAAACCCCGCGTTATTCCCCGTAGACATTTGACCGAGGGAACCGGGAGCCTCGGAGGCGGGACTTGGTCTGTTGTGAGTGGCTTTGGACGAACGTAAACGTACGGTTCCTTCCCTTAACGTGAAGGACGTGCCACCGCAGGAGACGCTACGATGACAGCCGCCGTGGTGCAGGCCCGTGTGGCGGCGCGATGAGTCGCAGCAGCCCCTGTCTGTGGACGCCGCTCCCCCAGGCCGAGGCCTCGCCGTGCGACCGCTACAAGCACGCCTGCTGCAGCCACCGGGGCGACGTGTACGTCCTGGGCGGCCGCAGCACCCACTGCCTGCGCGACCTGTGGCGCTACAGCGTGGGTAGGTTGGCTGGTTCACACCAGGACAGCGTTAGGATTAAACGGCGCAGTCCGTGTAGTTGTTGCTCTCTCTCTATCCCCTCTCTCTCTCCACCCCCAACCCACCCCCCCACACACACACACACACACACACACACACACTGGACAATGTGCGATTGCATTATATTCATTCATTTTTATATCTACCTCTGGCCTCTTTTTTATATGTCATTTTTAATTATGTGCAAAATTGCTCACTATCTATTTACTTTTATTGACTTTTATGGACTTATTTTGTTGACTTTTGCTGTTTGCCAATTTTGTTGTCTGTCAACTGTACTGTACTGTCTGTTGCTACTGGATACCGGATTTTCCCCAAAGGGATGAAAAAAGTTTTTACTTAAATGACACTACATACAGTTACAGCATTGCAGTTTTAAAATGGAGCATCAAATGGAATTTATAAGTGAGGAAAATTTTTTTTGACCGAGGCAGATTTCCACTCAGACATTTGAGTCCTTATGAATTAAATTGTAAATGATCTGATATGAATTTAATAAAAATTATATATTTGTGTTAAATATTTAAAAAGTGCTTTGTGGATCACGGCCATCACATGATCCAAAAGGGCCCTCATGAGTTTGCGTTCCCTTTGTCTTGTCGGGTGTATCTTGAGTGTGTAGTGTGCTTATGCCAGCTTGATTTGCCTGTGCCTGTGCTTGACTCGTGTGCCTGTGGATGCTCTGTCGTAGTGCGTAACGAGTGGACACAGTTGCCATGCAAAGGTGAAGCGGCCCCAGAGGAGCTGGAGGAACACTCTATGGTGGCCCACGAGGTACAAATCCCAACGAGGCTAACGTGACCACTGTGTAGGCTGTTAGGTGGGAGTATGCAGTAGATGTTCATAGTCATTGAGGAGTCGAAAGGGGTTAGGAATCTGGCTCAGTGATGCAACACCGGGTATCAAACCCAGTACTTAATTGTTGGGACTCACACATCCTTCCCAACACACCACAATGTGGGACACAGTGACCCAATGGCCTTTTATTCTGTAATAGAAAATCACATTGTTATTTGCCGTTATCTGCTGCCCTTATCTAGGTCTAGAATGACTTACCTGTTGTGCTCCGGTCCAGTAACACGTCTAACAGATGATGTTTGGATGATTCCAGGGCTTCCTGTACGTGTTTGGGGGGACCCTGGACTGTGCGTACTCAGGGTGGAGGTGTCCACTGTGGGTGTTTGACTTGGGTGAGTACGCTTCACGGGAGTTTCTCCTGTGGCAGCCGGCGTGCCTTGGCCCGACCAGCGTACCTGCCCGGGCTTGTAGACTGTTCAGAGCTCTGGTATTTACGCTGCCGATGCAAACATGTCAGAATGTGAATCACATGTCACATTCCCACAATCACCCAAAGTGAAAATATGAAATTAGGTGGACTTGTTCAAGGGTCACAGTATGAGCATGCATGGCGATTATATCAGTAAGTGCTTCATTATTAAATATACACGTGTCAAAATGTAATAATCATTCAATATTAATACATGGTGGTGCAGTTATGCATTTTATATGTTGTGAAGCGCTGTATTTGTTGTCATGTACTAGTTTATTTCAACGTTCTAAATATGCAACATACAATGATGTAAAACTGAAAAAAAGGGCTTGATTTATCTAGACGTTTTATCCAAAGTCAAAGACTATTCTGTCTCCAAACAATGTTTCTGCAATACATTCAGACAATAGCCGGACACACTATTCATGCTCCCAGCAATGCCTCAGAATAGCACAAGGGTGAAGTGTTTAGCCTGACACAATACCCTGCTGAGCGCTGCTTAGCTTCCATCTCCAGACACCTGTTTCCACCGTCCCTTTCTCTTCTTTCATCTCATTTCATTCTCCAGGGATGCACAAATGGGTCCACTGGCAGGGAAAGAAGAGTGTATGTCAGGTATGTAAGGACTCTGCCGTGCTATTATATTCAACGCAAGTAATGACACATTACGCCAGGCCAGGATGGGGCCTGTGTATTCCTGTCCGCAGCTTTGTCTGCATGACGCCCACATGTACACACACACACACACTCATAGAATAGGCTAACCCAAATGTGTGCACAGATACCGACCAACAGGAAGAGCCACAGTGCGGTGGTGTTCGGCTCCTCCATGTTCGTCTACGGGGGCTACGTCGACATGAGGGGCTCCTCGCAAGAGTTCTGGAGATTAGATTTTGGTGAGAGCAAGTGGCATTTTTTTGAAGCGATTCATGTGCTAGCAGACATGTTATACAGCATACTGTTTGCTGGGTTAGCCGACCGCTATACACAGAAATGTGATTCCTGAATCAGACAGAAGAATAAGTTTCAAAATGTTCTCGAAATGATAATACTAAGTTGCCGTAAAGCGATAGTGTCCTGGCAAAGAAATCCTACACAACAAGGAACCGAGAAAGTGGGGCAGGAAATATGGAAAGATGGAATACATAGAACTAGGGGCTTCGATTTTTGCGTGGAATCAGATTTGTCAGGCCAGATCCATCATCGTTACAAACCGATGAAATGCAGGAAATGGAAAGGAAATGCCCATTTATACATCTCCTTCATTGAGAGTTGTTTGGTCGTTGAGGAGTGGTTGACCAATCATATGGGCGGTCTCTGTGATCCAGATTTGCATCTCCTCATTTGGAGCCAATAATGTGGGTGGCATCCAATCTGCATTTCCTGCATCCTGTGGTGGCAGTTAACGGGACAAACACACACAGCCTACAATGCCAGTGAAATACCGTTAATAATATAATTTATCTAGGAAATCAGTGGCCAGTCATTGTGGAGACGTAAAGCTCTGTTCTGTCTAATGAGGCATGGTATTCACATCCAATCTTGACAAAACCCCCATCGATAAAGAGAATGTAGAAGCATTTGACTGAATTATATTAATTAAAGAATATTATATAAGCCAATATTATACGGTCGATAGTAACCTATATTTCCATCAAATTGAATAAAGGTACTGACATGAACATGACATGTCATTCAGTGGAGGGTTAGAAAGCTGTCTATAGAAGTCTATAGAAAGCTGTAGCAAAACCGGAAGCCAATGAGTATTTTCAGGCATTTTAACCATGCAAAAGTCACAGAAGACAAGGCATGCTTGAGCTGCACACACCAAACACACATACTGTACTATCTAAAAGAATGTGCATTGCTGTGGTTTCATTCATTCAGCACCCCTGTCCCCCCAATGACATTTCCCTCACACATTTCACTCACGGTTTTCCCAACACAATGAATTGACTATAAAAGACGACTTTGAATAAATGTCTCTCTGTGGAAGATTTGAGTCTTCCACAGAGAGACATTTACAAACATTGTTTGCAAACATTTCACAAACATTTTCACATTTCACATTTCACAACGACACAAAGGAAAAACAGGTAGTGAGTGGCGTTGGCACAGGGTGGTTTCACAAAGGACATATTCGCTTTATTCATATTTTACACATTTTTTATGGTTTACAATGGTGAAATCTCAGGAAGGCGTTTTTGAATCTCTTGAAAAGATTGAGCCCAAGCCTGTTATAGCGTTGATTTGACTTAGTTCTTTGCATCTAACTGAACTGTATTGTACCATGCTTCAAGTTTTGACATAATATGCTATGATGTGAATGATATGAAAACTTTATTTCAGACTCAGGTCCATAAATAGCACAAGACAAATACAATACAAAAATATAAAAAGTCAGTTCATATACAAACACTTCAGCCAGTGCACCCTCAGGCTGGAGGTACAACGAGATTTACAAGTACCACAATGACACTATTCCCAGATTCCTCCAAACGTTTCGTAAATTTAAACACAAGATTTTGCTCTAACAAATAAAAAATGTATTATACTATAATTTGATCGTTCCTTTTTTTAAATTGTTTGCGTGCGTGCGTGTGTGACTCCAGACTCCATGTGCTGGTCCCTGCTGGGCGGGGGTCAGCAGGCCCCCGAGGGCCCCGGCCCCAGACACAGCCACTGTGCCGTGGCGCACCAGGAGACCATGTACCTGTACGGGGGCCTGAGGGGCCTGCGGGAGCAGAGGGACTTCTGGAGCTGGAACTCGGGCAGCCGCTCCTGGTGCTGCCTCAAGACCACGTGAGTCCCCCCCCCCCCCCCCCCAGGGCTCCTCCACCACCACCACCAAGCGCCACGGGGGCCTCGGCCTCTGAGGTTATTATGCACCACCCTATACATCTGGAAGGAGACACCTCCACCACATCTCATGGTCTGACTCGTCGTCATCACTGTGTACTTCAGTAAGAACTGAAGTACTTCAGTAAGAACTGAGGTACTTCAGTAAGAACTGAAGTACTTCTGGCACACTGCTGGCGAAGTGTGGGGACTGAGTAATAATGTGAGGCACTGGAGGGATTTAATAACGTGTAAAATGAGGTAAAGAATACTTAAACTAAGAGGCTTGTGGGCTCTTCATAAGATCACAAGCCCACAGCTGGATTCAATCTCCTTTGCCACAGTTTTCTAATCTCACTATGGAGGATGGAGAAGGAATTTAACTCCAACCAATTATTTCATTAATTCTATTACGTATGTTTAACAGCTATCTTCTGGGTCATTCTCTCACTCTTAGCATTTAGACTTAGAGAACAGCATTAGATGAACCGGCTATCAAAATGCTTCACTGACTCATCCTTGCCCCATATCACAAATGGCTCTCCCCCCTGCCCCCCCACACACACACACACACACACACACACACACACACACACACACACACACACACACACACACACACACACACACACACACACACACACACACACACACACACACAGGTCGGGTCCGTCCAGGCTGGTGGGCCACGCGGCGGTGGCCTACAGGGACGGCCTGCTGCTGTACGGCGGGGGCCAGAGCCTCAACTCGCCCCTCAACTCCCTGTGGAGGTACAGCTTCCGCAGCCAGTCCTGGGAGCGTCTGACCCTGCTGTTGGGCTCCACCAGCCCCCCGGCCCGGGTACACCACTGCTGCCTGGGGCTGGGGCCCAGCTACCAGCCCCAGACCCCCACCACCACCACCACCACGGGGGGGTCCCCCCTCCCCAGACTGGAGACCAAAGCCAGGCCCTTCAAGAACAAGTGCTTTCCCTTACCGCTGTCTTACCTGGGGACGCCACCAGAGGGCGCCATCGAGCTGGAGACGTTTGGGAGGACAGAAAACGGTTTGACCGTGCGCTGCGCCGCCGCCGCCGCCGCCGTCGGCGTCGGCGGCCAGGGGAAACAAAGCTGTCTGACGTTTGAGAACCAGGCGTTCTGCAACCGCTGGAGCTGCGAGGACGTGGACGAGGACTGCGAAGGGGAGGACCTTGCGGACATGATGGAGGACGTCATAGCCCCGAACCTTCCGGACCTTCTGCTGGTCCTGGGCGGGAAGCCGCTGGGCCAGCAGGCAGCCTTGTCCGTCTGGCAGATGACCCTGACCGACCCGTAGATACACCACTTCTCAGAAGGCACTTTGAACGTGAACCGGGAACAAATAAATTGTTTTTATTGTTGATTTTTATTTGCACGTATAATCTTTCCATTATTTAACAAAAGGTATACCTGGTAGGAACTAGGAAAATAACTCAAACCCCCCCCCCACCTCTCTTTGTCTTGCTGCGTGTGTTTGGGTACATTCATCAGCCGATGAGAAACCCAATCACTAATGAGACTTGGTCGTGAAGGACAGGTTTGGATATAACTGTGGCTGCGGTCGAATAGTCGAACAATGTACGTCTGTGTCCTTTCAAACCTAATTTCCTGGAGAAGGTCTTATAGTAGGCTACGTAGTCGTGCAAAGGCAGATGTTGTGGAGGTGGTCCTGCCGTGGTCCTGCCACAAGGTCCACAAAGATGGATTTATAAAAGTGTGTTCTTCATGTTGTGGTTTCGTACAGGCTATATCAACACTGAACCCGGTGAAAATATGACTTTACCATGGTTGGAAATTGAAAGAAAGAAAGAAATATAGGGTGCCAGTCGAACAAAATGGGTGTCACATTGAGAGTGGTTGCTCACCATCACCCTCCTTTCCACACATTTAAAGACAGGAATCGAAATGATTGTATGAAAATAATTGTTGTACATGTTGCTGCCTCAGGGAAATGTGGGACATTCCCTCATTCCCTTTTTTAAAGGAGGTTTCAGTGCACCCTATGCAAAAGGAGACGAGAAAGGAAGCATCAAAAACACATTTCCTTCGCACAGCTCTTATCATGGCTGCCACTTCAACCTCCAGGTCATTTCCCTCAGTTAGGAAGAAAAAGACTTCACTGGTTTGCGATTTTGACCTACGTCATTGTTCTTGTTTATGAACAGCTTCGGCCTTTGAATATGTAAAACTGGATTTGAATATGACAGGATTGAACCACTTTGTTTTGTAATATATTTAAGCACATGCGTCAACCAACAAGGTTGGTCAGAATTGTGTCACTATTATGTTACAAGGGCAACATGTGAAAGTAACATGTTAATTATCATTGTATTAAAAACCTTATAGTATTGAAATCACACTGTTGCAATACGCATGCGACACTAGGTTTGGTTCACACTCCACCCAGGTGGCTGACTGGGTTCCAGTCCAATCAGTCAGACTCGGGCCAGGTGAGACTGCTTTACCAGCCATCATCCACACAAAGATTTTGGATTGGCAATATTGCGATGACACTAATTTAACAAACATCAAAAGAATGTCTGAAATTGCTGATTTTTTTACTTATTATAAATGCAAGCTTCCATTGCACGCCAAGATATACTCTGCAGGTAATAGTCTTTGGTTGATTGAATTTATAGCCTAGATGCTGACCATTACTTTTGTAATGCCACCCTTTTTCTCACCTTATTGAAGCACCAGCTTGTTTTTATTAATGTGCTCGTTTTGTTGTTTGACTTTTAGCACTGAGGAAATATTTTTCAAAATAAAACAAATCAATAAAATAATTCGTTTGGTATCGCTTTTTTAAGTCTCTGACTGTCATAGAGTCATTTAAGACTCTTTGACTTTGATAGAGTGGACTCATTCTGGAGGCAGATGGAGCCAGAACTCATAGGCCTTCATAATCGGTAGAGGGGTTCGGATGAGCGTTGCAAATAGCATCCGTCCAATCAGGTAGAAGCACCGCGACCAAAGAAAGACCATAAGATTAAGAAATGTGGCATGGGCGTTTTAGTTTCTGAAGCTCTTTATGGTTGTTATGTGCCCAGTAGGCTCCTTACAGAATAAAAATAAATCGCCATAATATTGTTTTCCCTCCGGTCACGTTTTTTCTCCTTACATATCGGCCTCGGGCTTTAAGGTTTCTGATGTTGACGTGTGCTCTATTTATAGGAAATAAACTAACGCCAGCGAATTTGAATTTGTAATCAGGCAGCATGACACTCACAAATTTCACAATTTCAGGCCAACTGAAGCAAATCATTGTGTTGACAAAAATGTAATATTGTGCACTGTGTAGTGACGCTGTTGTGACACAAGATGGAGCCAGTTGTTTGCCTTTTGGTAGGGACCAAATTTATAACTGGACATCATATTGGCTCCTCATGAGATCCTCATAGACCAACGTGTTTATGACCACTGGGGGAATCCCAAAACAAGGATTTGCTTTTTGCAAAAGAAAAAGTAGGCCATATATTTTTTTAGCTAGGCTATATTAGGCCTACATCATCAATTGCTTTCAATGTGTCCTATTGTCGTAATCAGGTGTGTAATGAGTGTGGTATACATGGCTGGTAGTCTCGTTTAATCATTTGCACCCATAGCGTAGGAATCCTGCTACGAACGAGGTTTTTTTTTTTAATCAGACAGTCATTTCACCTGAACATATAATTCCGTGGTTTCTGTTAAACGTGCTCATATTGCAATCAAACGCCCCATCGCCCCCATCCCCCTGTGCGTAGTAGGCTCACCACGTCTGCGGTGCGCAAACCTTTGGCTCAGTCATCTTTTGGGGATACGTAGTAGTCTGCTAATCTCTGCCGTCCAGTTGGTGGAAATCCCCACGTGGTTTGCACTCTTGTATAAAAACTTTGGGTGCGCTGTGTCCCTGTGTCGTGATCCCAGCCAGAGGAGGATAGACGCCAAGGCAAGAGCATCTGTGAGGACGCGCGGATCTGTCCACTCACCGACACAGAGGACAGACTACCGAGAGAGACGCCAAGAGAGTCTGCAGAGCGCACTTACTGATTGAACTTCAAGAAGGACTCATTTGGTCTCCCAAAGCGTTGCGCCGAGACCGATTTTTTGAATGGGAAAGGGCGCACTTTTTACCTTTTTGCGCATTTCGGACACCGGCATTCAAAGCATTGCAGACCGATCGGATGAGACAGAATCTTCATCTTCTTCTTTGATTGTTTTGATAAAGTGCAAAGAGAACGCGTTGACAATCCCAGCTGACCTGTCGGCAACAGTTTGGGGACTATCCGTGCTGAAATCAAAGCACTGGATGACTGTTCGTGAGGCGAACGATGACTCGGATTATCAAGCCCGTGTTTCTGTGATCAAGCTGGGAATACACGCGCTCACTGTTGGATTTAAATTGGGTGAATTTGAAATTTACATATTATAGAGCAATCACAGTACACGCGTTAGGCTTCAGCTCTGCGCGTCTCCCTTATTCATTATATCTTCCAGAGACGTTTTGCAAAAAAAAAATGCGCAAGTCCACGCAAACACTCTCTTGTTTATTGGCCTGCATCCTCTGTGCCCTGTGCTCTGTGCTGGCCGACGGCACGGAGACGCAGACCCAGGCATCCCAGGAGGGGTGCGCGTCGTGCGGCTTCAGAGCGCCCGACCAGTCGGAGCGAGTGGACGTGGACTTTCTGGAGGCGGTGAAGAGGCACATCCTGAACCGGCTGCAGATGCGGGAGAGACCCAACATCACCCACCCTATACCCAAAGCGGCCATGGTGACCGCCCTGAGGAGACTCCACGCTGGGAAAGTGCGCGCGGACGGCCGGGTTGAGATACCCAACTTTGACGGCCAGGCGGCCTACAATAACGAGATACAAGAGGAGAGCTCGGAGATTATTAGTTTCGCTGAATCAGGTAATTATGAACGGTTTTATCGGTCTCTCCGGTCTCGCATTGACCGCCCGCTGAACCGATGCGTAAGGCACCGGGTCGCCTCAGTCTCCGAAGAAAAAAAACAAAACATTAACGGCATGCGTATATTTCCAATTACGCACCGCCAACCCGCGGTGTTCACATGGCACACCAACACAAGCTGATCATAATTGATTCAGTCATCATCATTTGAGTGGCTTAACATATCATCAGACATCCTCGTCCGTAATACATCACATCACTAGATTCCTGGCGCGATTTTGGTCTGGTTCTGAGGTTCTGGTGTGGAGGTTCTTGTGTTGAGGTTCTGGTGGCGGTTCTGGTGTTGAGGTTCTGGTGTTGAGTTTCTGTTAATGCTTCTTCCTGCTTCCCCCGTTGGACATCAGAAGGAGCGAGTCCTTGAATTACCCCTATGTGTTGTCTAGGGGACAAAAAGTACTCTGAATCCAATTTCATCACTAAAGCTTTGCTCACACTCAATACTTGAATGTATAAAGCCCTCTTTTAACGCAGGACAAAGTCCCCCAATTGGCCATTTATCCCTTCCTCTTAGAATGTGTATCTAACTAATTCTTAGAAGGCAAAGAGAATACTTCTCTCTCTCTCTCTCTCTCTCTCTCTCTCTCTCTCTCTCTCTCTCTCTCTCTCTCTCTCTCTCTCTCTGTCACACACGTACCTTCGCCCCCCGCCCCCCCCGCCTCAACACCGCACGCGCACTCACGCACACAGACATAGGCTAACGCACCCACAAGCGCGTCCAAAACAATCCCCACAAGTAATGGAACGGACCTGTAATCGTCTTTAAGAGTCCGGGAACTCAACTCCACCGCGGCAAACGAGACGTTAGTCTTACAAAGTAACAATCATTTTTTACAGAAAGCAAAGTATTTTTAAAACGAGGCACTATTGCCCCAACCCCCGCTGGTACAATTAGCCCTCAACCGCTCCCGCTTCCCCAATAGGAGTGATCCGAGCAGCTTCATGACAAGGGAACAAAAGACGACCAATTATTATGAGAGCACTGCGCGTTCGTGCTCAACCCAACATGTCAACATTCAGAACAGAAAAGGAGAGGAAACAAAGGGAATCGCTCAGAATAATGCATGAGACATTCGGGCTCTTGTCGGTTCAGTGTGTTGGAGATCGAGGGGCGCAGGCTGGCATTGTGAGTGTGTGTGTGTGTGTGTGTGTGTGTGTGTGTGGACACATGTGTGTGTGCATGTCAGTGTGTGCATGTGTGTGTGTCAGTGTGTGCGTGTGTGTCAGTGTGTGTGTATATATGTGTGTGTGTGTATGTGAGCTTGTACATATGTTTAATAGTGTGTGTGTGTGTGTGCGCATGGGCCTGTGTCTCTGTGTACCCATGTGTGTGCGATTTGTGTGTGTGTGTGTGTCTGTGTCAGCATGTGTGTCTGTGTGTGTCAATGTGTGCGTGTGTGTGGCTGTGTCAGTGTGTGTGTGTGTGTGTGTGTATGTATGTGTGTGTGTGTGTGTGTGTGTCAGTGTGTATGTCTGTGTCAGTGTGTGCGTGTGTGTGTATGTGTGTCAGTGTGTGTATTTTGTGTATGTATGTATGTGTGTGTTTGTGTCAGTGTGTGTGTTTGTGTCAGTGTGTGCGTGTGTGTTTGTGTATGTACGTGTGTGTGTGTCTGTGTCTGTGTCAGTGTGGGAGTGTTTGTGTATGTACGTGTGTGTGTCAGTGTGCGCGTGTGTTTGTGTGTGTGCGTGTGTGTGTGTTTGTGTATGTATATGTGCGTGTGTGTGGCCGTGTTTGTCCCTACGCGGGGGCCTGCTCCTCCGCTGTGTATCTGCCGTGCGCGGTCCACAGCCCATGTGTCCCTATCGCAGTTTTTCCAAAGAATGCTTTTGTCATCACGGAGTTTCAGCAGGCTTCTTTGCGTCTTTTTTTCCCCTTTCTTTTTTTTTCTAAATCTTTTCTTCCATTCTTCCCCCGACACCTTTGAGCCTTTGTGCGGCATTGTAGCGTAGAACTGGCGTGTCTCCCTCTCCCCTCGACCCCCCCCCCCCCCCCCCCCTCTCTGCCTCCTCCACAGCCAGCTGGCTCACAGCCCCCCCCGGGCCCAGGCTGCCAGCCAGGGGCATGGCTCAGGGACACGGCCCAGAGAAGGGCTCTGATGCTGGGGTAGGGGATGGTGCAGGGAGGGGAGAGAGGGGGTGGAGGGGGGGCGGAGGGAGGGGGAGGGGGGAGGGGAGGGTGGGGGGGGGGGGGGGGGGTGGTCTCTCTCTCTCTCTCCCCCCCACCCACCACCTTCCTTCCATCGCCCCCCCTGGGTGCTGGGGGTCTGCTCGAGGTGTCCAACGGGAAAACAGGACAGTGGTTTGGGGACGCTGATGTGTCTTTGTGTGTGCACGTAAATGTGTGTATGGGATTGTGTGTGTGTGCATGTGTGTGTGTGTGTGTGTGTGTGCGTTTACGTAGATGCACACATCAGCTCCTCAGACCACAGGCAGAACAATGTTTACAAGCCAGCCTCACCGTGCTCTGTGTGTGTGTGTGTGTGTGTGTGTGTGTGTGTGTGTGTGTGTGTGACGGCTCACCGTGCTCTGTGTGTGTGTGTGTGTGTGTGTGTGTGTGTGTGTGTGTGTATGTCTGTGTGTGACGGCTCACCGTGCTCTGTGTGTGTGTGTGTGTGTGTGTGTGTGTGTATGTCTGTGTGTGACGGCTCACCGTGCTCTGTGTGTGTGTGTGTGTGTGTGTGTGTGTGTGTGTGACGGCTCACCGTGCTCTGTGTGTGTGTGTGTGTGTGTGTGTGTGTGTGTGACGGCTCACCGTGCTCTGTGTGTGTGTGTGTGTGGGACCAGCGGACGAGGGCCTTGCCAGGGGCCCCTGCCCGGCTGCCTGGGGCCACGGGGTCCGGGTGCGTTGGCAGGTGAGGGGAACGTGTCATCCTCCCGTCTCCCCTGACACGCTCCCGTGGGCCGAGCAGGGCAGAGGGATTCGGTGTCCCGCACCCATGGGAGCGGAGCGGGGCGAGCAAAGAGCCACCCAACACAAGAGAGGGAGGGACATATATATATATAGAGAGAGAGAGAGAGAGAGAGAGAGAGAGAGAGAGAGAGAGAGAGAGAGAGAGAGAGAGAGAGAGAGACAGAGAGACAGAGAGACAGACAGACAGACAGACAGACAGACAGAGACAGAGAGAATGAGCGATAGTAAGATGGGGAGAGAGAGAGAGAGAGAATGAGAGAGAGCGGAGAGAGACGGAGAGAGAGAGAGCAACAAAGGAAGAGATAGTGGAGGATTGAGCGAGATGCAGGAAGAGAAAGAGAGCGAGATGGGAGAGTGGAGGAAAAAAAAAAAGAGAGAGGGAACCAAAGAAAGAGACAATGGAAAATAAGGAGGCGCATGAGGCTCAGATGGCCTGCCTCTCGATTGCCCGCCGCGCCGCGCCGTGCCCCGGTGAACCGGCGGTGACCGGCGGCCCAGACGTGGAATCAAGACTTCATTATTGGATGTCATTAACTCGGGGCCTCGGTGGCTGCGATGGACAGGGTTCAGCAGTTTATTTCAGGACAGTTCTTTCACGGGGGGGGGGGGGGGGTTGCTGTCAATCACCTGCTGCGTCGGGTCCTGGACGCCGTCCAGACATTTTCCACCCCTGCGCTGTCCTGTCCTGTGCCGGCTCCTTCCTTCCCCCGCCGCGCTGCAGTGGAGCCGTGGACCGTCATTAAAGTTTGATGATGGCGTCATTGTTGAAACTCTGCCAGCGGTGAATGGCTAAGCAGGGCAGCGAGCGGTGCGGTGCGCGCCCCTCCGATGGCGTTTCCATCTTTGCCCGGAGAACACGGAGAACATAAGCGTGACGTTCCACTCTACGTGTGCTATGTGTGTGTGTGTGTGTGTGTGTGTGTGTGTGTGTGTGTGTGTGTGTGTGTGTGTGTGTGTGTGTGTGTGTGTGTATGTCTCATACTGTCGCCCTCTCCTCCTCATTCTTCTACTTTCCCAACTCCCTCTACCCTTCTTGGTCTTTCCATCTCCTCTCTCTCTCTCTCTCTCTCTCTCTCTCTCTCTCTCTCTCTCTCTCTCTCTCTCGCGCTCTCCCACTCCGTCCTAAAGATTTGAATTGTGCCCGCCCGGGTGGATGTCCTGTTTGTATACGCTGAACGCATGCAGGTGTACATACAGGTGTGTTGTACTCCACCCTTCTCCAACTTAAGCAGAGAGAGAGACGGCCTACACCCTGCTCTGAGCCACACGGCACCACGCCTTCGCCACTTTGAATCGCTTGTGGTCTGGTCGACAGTGACCCTGCCTGCCAACTACCTGCCTGCTAACTACCTGCCTGCTAACTACCTGCCTGCTAACTACCTGCCTACCAACCTGTTCAGTTATACTTACCTACTGAACAACCTACCTACTTACTTATACCTCTATCTACCTGCCTACCTACCTTGGACTGTCTTCTTATCTACCCGCCTATTAGATACCTACCTACCAACTTAACTGAATACCTAGAACTAACCTGCCGACCTGTCTACCAACTCACCCACACCAACCTGCCAACCTCCCTCCTTACCTACCTACACCTGCCTGTCAACCAATACCTACTTATCTACCGACCTATCCACCTGTACCTGTCTTATCTTCCTACCTACCTAGACCTGTCTATCTACCTACTTGTGTCGACCTACCTATAACTGCCTTCATCTCAAACTGTGGCGGTAGCGCAGGTGAGAACACGCCACGCTTGCTTTTCATCCACTCAAGCCCACCCACGGGCCCTCAGCCTGCTGCTGGGATCACACTGTAGCACCTGGCTGTTCCACGTCGGCGAGGGCCAAGACGTTCCTCCCCGGACGTGACACTGTAGCTGTGTTCCAAATCGTTCCCTATCGCGGATATGGTGCACTATAGAGGGGGCTCGCCGTTTTGTAGCGGTGTTCGAATTCTCAGTGGTTAACTTCATTCACTATGTAGTGGATAATAAAATACCCCAAATACGAGTGAACATACGATGTTCCCTACTCCTGTATACCACAATGCAATGCGGTCGTATATTTACTGACGCAAATGACGTTCAGCGTCAGTGTCCGAATTCTCGTTTGTTCGTTCCCTATATAGTTCACTATATCATAAACACTATATAGGGAATAGTGAGTGAGGGAATAGGGAACAATTTCGAACACAGCTTGTGTTTCTCTGGAAAAGGGACGCAATGACATACCGAGGACCGTCATAGGACTCTGGCTTTCTTGCCTCATGCTGTAAAGGCTAAAAGGCGCTGTTATCCATTTGATGTTTTTGTTAAGCATTGGGTCGTCTTTCGTCGGGAATCTCCCAATTAACAAGTCAGTTCAACTTCTTGTACACTCACACACACACACACACACGCCAACACAACCCTATCTATCTGTCAGGCTGGAAAGAACAATTGATATCATCTTTACATTGAAGTAAAAGAATATTGTCCTCCTCCCGTTGCGTCCTTGCTGGCTATCCACGTTGTGTATTGCTATTGGTCGTCACTGTCAACAAGTCAAATCCATAATGATAGACCGCATGTAAGAACTAGCCCTGCAGCAACAACCGGCAATCAACACGACAACTTAACAAAGCCTCAAAACCCTGGATCTGATGTCCTTTTTTAGTCTATTTTTAGTCGAGCAAGAAGATGAAGTATATTTCTATGGGTCTTTAGCAAATATTTCACACTCAGCTTTAGCCATTAGCCATCAAGATAGCTACTTTAAAAACACATTGACGCCCGGTAGGAAGAGAATGTGGCTATGTGTTTCAACATCCTTGATGTCGAAACACACACGTAAAAGCAAAGTAGTCCTCAATAAGGACAATATGTACCCAATGAATGCCAAAAAGCATTTGAGACGTGTCACTAGATTTAATCACAGGGTCACACCCCTTGTTGTTGACAACAAAGTGTAGTCAGTCAACATCTTGCTTCAATGTGATATCTTAATGTTGGCTTCATCAATCATTTTGAATGCTCAATTCTATCAGTCAACTCAACTCAACTCAAATCAACTGTATCAAACTTTTGTTTCTGTGTCTTGCCAAGTTGCCTTGTTCCTGTTTTATACAAGTTTAGCGGTTTCTGTTCAATGTTATGAATGTCGGGCAAGGCAAACTCAAACTTATCCTTAATGACACCCAACACAATAATAGTTCTGACACGCACGCGGCAGCACTGGAATGACAAGAAAGTTACCCAAGGATCATACTTTGGGCACCCCATCCAGCACACCCTGACCTCACACAGCTTTTACCCGCCAGTCGTGTGACGCTAAATCATAGCACCCTACAGAATGAAATGAGATACTTCGGAAGGGAGATCAAAGCACCACTCACACACTCATTCACTGAACTGAACACACAGTCATGCAGTAATAGTTCAACTACACGGCAGACCTCGGTTCTTTCCAAACCAAAATACCAGAAAAGAACACAAACAAGAGCGCGGGCGCCCCGACGCGTTGCGACGCTATCTGATGGACGCGTCTTTTGCGGCGTGGCGTGCGCCGATGGAGCTCTCACATCTATTGTCGGGCTGTCTGTTTTTTCTGTTGCGTTGCATTCTGGTTGTTGGAGCTGTCGGGACACGTCGTGGCCGGGGGTGCCTTGTGTTCTCGTAGCCCCGGGCCTTTGGAGGGAGTCCCAG
>NC_140284.1:2097342-2100210 GCF_964030765.1 Micromesistius poutassou
GCGTGGACCTGAAGCGCAGCGGCTGGCACACCTTCCCGCTGTCGGACGCCGTGCGGGCCGTGTTCGGCAAGGGCGGCCGGCGCCAGGACCTGGAGGTGCGCTGCGACGGCTGCGAGGCGGCCGGCGTGGTGCCGGTGCTGGTGGACGCGGCGGACCCCGCCCACCGGCCCTTCCTGGTGGTGCGCGCCCGCCAGGCGGAGGGCAAACACCGCATCCGCAAGCGGGGGCTGGAGTGCGACGGCAGCAGCGGCGGCCTGTGCTGCCGGCAGCAGTTCTACATCGACTTCCGCCTCATCGGCTGGAACGACTGGATCATCGCGCCCGCCGGCTACTACGGCAACTACTGCGAGGGCAGCTGCCCGGCGTACATGGCGGGCGTGCCGGGGTCGGCGTCGTCCTTCCACACGGCGGTGGTGAACCAGTACCGCATGCGGGGCATGAGCCCCGGCTCCGTCAGCTCCTGCTGCATCCCCACCAAGCTGAGCACCATGTCCATGCTGTACTTTGACGACGAGTACAACATCGTCAAGCGGGACGTGCCCAACATGATCGTGGAGGAGTGCGGATGCGCCTGAGGGCTAGCGGTCTCCTCTCCCCTCCCCCCCGCCCCCCACCCCCCACCGCCGCCGCCGCCGCCGCCGCCGCCCCACCCAACCACCTCACCACCACCTCACCCCTCCGCCAGAGATCAACCCCCCTTTCTCCTCCTCCCACTTTGAACTCGAAAAATGAAAAAAACTATGGAGAGGAAAAAGAAAACGAAAAGGCCTTTTTTTGCCCAAACAGAACCAGTTTGTTGGGCGCGCGTATACAATATATCTCAATTCTTAAGCGCAAGCAGCACAAACCCCGACTGGTACCAGCAGACCCGAGAGATGCGTGTTTCAGTGTCGCACACGCGCGTTGCCTGCGATCACGTGTGTGTTTGCACGTGTGCCTGCAAGTGTGTGTATTTATCCGATGGAGCGGCACTTGTGTGCTACTCATAGTTTTTTGGCGGGGGGTTCTGAACGGCGAAACCGCAAAGCCAGCACAGCGAGAGCGATGGGACGAGAAGGGAACGGTTATCACCAAAATTATATATTGCTCTAGTTTGCCATTTCTAGTCAAAAAACAGTGGCACCATCATCTCCTCACAAAATGAAGATTAAAAAGCGCTTAAGGACACAGACAGGAGCATCCGCCGACACATGTAATCGTCCAACGTCATTCCGAACCTCCCCACTCCACTGCCCCTGCAGGTCACACCCCTGGGAGGAAACCCTTCCTGTCTCAGCACACCACATAACTTATAAAGCACTGACTATCCATTGGCTTATACAATTCAGAACACCAGCACTTCCCGGGCCTGTGACTGTCGCTGCCGTGCTCCGAGTGAGCAGACCTCGTCCCTGTTGTCCCTTCCCTGTAATGACGGTGAGTCCTGGGGGGGGGTGGGGAAACGGTTTCTGTTACCACGACAACCAGGTGAGATGGACCTTCTAAGTGCACTTCATTTGTGCACTTATCGTGTATCGTCAACAGAGAGAGAGAGCAAGAGAGAGGGAGACAGAGGAGGCCCAGAGAGAGGGAGTGAGGAGGAGAGGGATAATGAGAGAGAACGATACACCTTCAGTGTGTCTAGTCCGTTGCTCTTGGAGTCCATTGGGCCTTGTTGTCAGTGGACGAACTGTCAACGGGCTTGTGGGTTAAATCGGTGCAGTGCAGCACTTGTGTAAACTGTCGAAATGCACATCCTGAATAGCACTTGCATACTAAAATGCCTTTGAGGGGTACTGAGTGTCCTATCTCCTATTGCTAATTAATAAGTGCCACATGAGCTATGCAATGTAAAGTAATCCATGTCAATAGTCCACATCCAGACTGAAATCTCTTGTTTTTTGTTGTTTTCTTGTGCTTGTGTGTTGTTCTACTTTCTCTATTTCATTTTCTCCTTCTCTCCCTCTTTGGTCTGTCTTGTTAGTCTACAACCCTGTATCAATACTTGAAATGTGATCTTTCGCTTCCTTTCCAAAAGCGAATGGTTATCGTGACGTTTGCACTGAAAAGTTGCGGGATTAGCGAAGACAAAAAAACAAAAAAAAAGACAAAAAGATCAACTGCCATTGAAAAGTTATTTTTATAGAAGTAAAATTGAATTTTGTTAAATGTATTTTACCTAATTAATGGAACCAAAGAGGCCAAGGTTGAGCTGTAAGACTTAGGTGGCTTGGCCATCCTGTTATATTTGTGTACGATAATGTTGTAATCATTTGCGAAAGCCTACTACTGTATCAGGGTATGATGTCATATGATTCCAATTCCACGCTCTATGTTCCGTCTCTCTATTTTGTACAACAAGCAAGTGGAACACTTACTTTTTTTCATCTGTAATTCTATTTTTTTTTTCAGTTTTAATCTATTTAATTAAATTTATTTTTTAGTGCTTGTTTCAGAATCATTTAGTCAAATAAATGTCATCTGTACAGTTTATGTAAAATAAGATGTTTTTTCTTAAATATTTTGTAACTTTAAAATAAATTCGTACTCTTCATTACGCGCATTGTGGTTTCTTTGCTGAATCTTCTTTTTCGTACTCACTTCATTGCTATACTCAAACATAAATCATAGCTGTCACGACCATCTCTACTGAGGTGAAGTGCAGTAATTGCGACTAACACTTAACGATTTCAGAGGTATTTATAGTCCCCTGCCAACATTGAGGCGCACACACACACGGTTGATTCCCCTTGGCCTCATGTTTGCTGGCGTTGGCCCCACGTGTGTGTGTGTGTGTGTGTGTGTGTGTGTGTGGAATGCGCGTGTGTGCTCGCACAAGTGTGGGAGAGTGTGTGAACGTCAGTGGTTTCGTGCATGTGTGTGTGTGTG
>NC_140284.1:2102910-2130410 GCF_964030765.1 Micromesistius poutassou
AAATGCTGTTATTGTTGTGACTTTTTTCAGGTGAATTCTGAACATTCCTGCGGCCGTGCCAGCCACTGTAAAGGTTACGGTTCTGAGACGGGCGGAGAGCCCGTCTGTGCTTGGGTAGCGCGCAGAGGGATTTCAAAGCAAAGTTGACTGTTACTGTCTCGATGTTCTCTGTGGTGTGAGAGTAAACGGAACGTACGGCAACGTCTAATTATACTCTTCATCTCTTCGCCCTTGAACAAGAACAGGCCGGGGCTGTCATTTACATGACTTCTACAACCTCATCATGTGGTTCCTGTTGCCGTGGCTTATTCGTCCGTCACAAGGGACAGATAAAATAGAGGCGGCAACGTGTGACTGCGCGTGTGTGTGTTATGTGTGTGTTCTCGTGTGTGTGTGTGTGTGTGTGTTCATGTGTGTGTGTTGTCGTCTTTGTGTGTGTGTGTGTGTGTGCGTTGGTGTTTATGCATGCGTGCATTCCAACTTGCCATCCTGCTCCACTGCGGTCCTCCAGGCAGCAAGTAGCCGCTCGTAATAGCCTTAGCATCAGCAAATCCACCTTATTCCAGGCTACACAGTGCGCGCCGCCATGACGACCAGTCCGGTTTCCCATTTCCCTTATGTGATAATATATAACTTTTAAAACTATCGCCGTAGCCTTCAAGATATGCACTAGCGGTTGCAAATGCGCCAGCCGCTGTGTAAACTGCACTCGACCGGAAATGGAAAAAAAAAACCGGCGGGCCACTATGAATCATGGGAAATAGCACGGTCGCGTAATAAGGGGGATAGGATTAGAATGACCTCAGTGCTCCGCGCAAGAGATTCCAGTTCACTGACATCACCACCAGTGGCCGTCCCCCCCCCCCCCCCCACCCCCCACCACCCCCTCCCCTCCGCACTATCTTCCTCACCGCTTCCTGATGCTTGACCGCATGCGTACGGGCTGATGGGAGGCTTATGGCCAGAGGTGCCTGGGGCCCCGCCGGGCTTTAGTGGTCTGATTAGATCTGGAGGGCCCTTGGAGAGAGACAGCCACTGCTGGGCTATTTTAACGACGATTCAGCCCTGCTCTCTCTCTCTCTCTCTCTCTCTCTCTCTCTCTCTCTCTCTCTCTCTCTCTCTCTCTGGAGATCCGAGAGGTCAGAGGAGGATAACGCTGACAGCGCCGCTGCCCACAAAAAACAATAACAACAATGTTTCATAAGATGACATGTCCCTACTCCGGGACGGCAGTAGCTCAGGAGGTACAGCGGGTTTTACTGGTATCCGGATGGTTGCTGGTTCGATCCCCCGGCTCCTCGCGTGAGTGTCGAGGTGTCCCTGAGCGAGACGCCCTCACCCTGACCGCTCCTGACGAGCCGGCTGTCGCCCTGCGTGGGTCAGCCGCCTCCGCCGTCGGTGTGTCAACGTGTGGATGAATGGTCGTACGTCACTTTGGATAAAGGGGTCAGCAAAATCCCCTGAATGTAAACTCCCTCTCACTAGAGATAGTGGCTCTTCGTTATGTCAATATAATCAGGTCAAGTGTTCATTCTGTCTTTATTTTGTTTTTTCTTGGGGTTGTGCCGTGGTGGTACACCTCTCTGCTCCTCCACCCGGCCCCGCTGCCCTACCCCTCCACCCTCCTCTTCTAACCTGCTGCTCCACCTCCACCGACTCATCCACCTCACTCGTCACCACTGAGCGCATCTGTTTGTGCGAGGGGGAGGAACATGGTTACATTTTTTCATCCCAGATGGGAAGCTATCCGGAGATTTGAGCCGAGGAAACACATAACCTTATCTGGAAACACCTGCTCTGGCCCTCCTCCCCTTGACCCCTGTTTCCTCTCCCTCCATTCTTATTCAACCACTTTCTCCACCTCCTCCTCCTGTACATTTATCATTTACACTCTGCTGTTATCACACACACACACTCACCAAACTCTTCCCTCCTTTCGTCTCATTTTCTCTCCTCACCCATCTCCTATTCTTTTTTCTACTCTTATCATCTCTCCTCGCCTCCTCTCTTCTGCTCTCCTTCCTTCTCCTCCCATCCTCTCAACTCCTTCGCCTCGATTCCACTCAAATTCCCCTCCCTCCTCCATTCGTCTCCTCTCACCTCCTCCCCACATCTCTCTTCCTCATCTCTCTCCTTCCTTCACTTCCTCATCGACACCTCACCTCTCCTCTCACCTCATCCCCGGTCTACCTCTTCTGTCTCACAATGATCTCCCCTTCCCACTCTCCTCCTCACCCTCCTCTCCGCCCCAACGCCTCCTGTCCTGTCCTCACCTCTCATCTCCTTTACCTCCTAATCTCTCCTCCTCCCACCTCCTCCCCTCCCACCTCCTCTCCTCCCTCCCCTCCCGCACCTTCTTCCTGCCACATCCTGGGCAGTGTCCACACCACCGATCCCCGGTCTCCTTGTTGTTATGGTACCTGTTGCATTATGGTTCCATGAGTAATGCGTGCTTCGCCTGCTTTCCTCATTCCAGATGATCCTGTGCTCTGTGCTCAGCGGTCACCATGGCCTCTTCCACAAGACAGGGAAGGGCCGCTTAAGACCGCCAGATGCCGGTGGCTGGCAGAAAGCCGCGGCAGATTAGGACCCGGTTCCAGACGGTGGGTATCATCAACATACCTGATGTCACGGCGCAGTAGACGCCCTCTGGTTCTTCTTCGTGAGCTGTGTACGCATGGGTTGCTGTCAACATTGCGCTTCTGCTGAAAAATGTTAATTCGGTTCAGTCGAGCGTCTGTCGATAAGTCCCCGGGTATCAGTACAAACAGCTCTGTGCCCCGCCTGAATGCAGAGCACATCACAATAACCCCTCTGAAGTAATACTCGGTTCAATTTCAGTTCACGTTTTTCTTTTTCCATTTTCTTTACACTCACAAGCTGTGCAATATGTTACTACATGTATTACAGATACAGACAATCATCACGATGAATCATCACATCATAAATGTGATCCTTTGGCGCCAGATTTTTATATGATCCAAGGCAGACAGCAGTTATAATCCCAAAGCCAGACAAGTGTGTGTGTGTGTGTGTGTGTGTGTGTGTGTGTGTGTGTGTGTGTGTGTGTGCGTGCGCGCGTGCGCGTGCGCGTGCGCGAGTGTCTGTTTAGATGTAAGCGTGTGTGAGTCAGCGTAGGGTGCTTCGTTCCATCCCTGGGCCCACACACACGCACAAACATTGACGCACACACAAGCTCATTAGGAAGAATTCTAAAGGAAGTGGATAAACTCAGCGAGAATCCAACAGAGATTTGTCACCCGACAGAGACGGGGGGAAGTGGGCAGTAAGCTGAACATAGGGCTGAACAATGAAACCACAGACACACAGTCACTCACTGTCCAACCCACGTCAGCACCAGAGACCAGCTTGTCTGGGTCTTCAGCTTCACGGCGACCCCCTTATAAGGTTAAAGGGTTTTACCCGTGATGTCATACTAACACACATCCAACGTATGTACACACACACACACACACACACAAAACCACACACATATATACAACCATACACCAAAATGACACCACTGCCGGTCTTCTGTGAGCTCATCCAGCTGTTGACGGGAGCCGTTGCATCCGGTGTGATGACGCAGCGTCCTCATCGTCACACACCCTCGCTCCGCCACTCCTTTCCTTTCATTGTCTCTCCTCTCCTTTTCTTTTCCGCTCCCTCTCCTCCCTTCATCCATCCTTCCACTTTACACTTTACTGCACCTCATTATTTATTATTAACACTTTTTTAGTTTCTCCACTATTATTACTACTTCATTTTATTATCATTATTATTATTTAGTGACCTGTTGATGCTGGTACACATTTAAAAAATGTTTTATTTGTTTTTATGTATTTTTTATTTTAGACTCACTAGAGGTGACTCCTCCCATTGACTTTGTATTGGATGCGATATGTTGTGGGGCCCAGGATTATTGGATGGCTTGTGTGCGTGCGGTGGCTTGCGGCCTGTAGAAAGGGATGGGACGAAATTGTTGCTAACTTCAGTTCCCTTTGAGCAAAGTAAGGCGTTCAGCCATGTGATCGGACAATGGGAATTCAGCCAGCCGGGCGTTCTCGTGTTAAATTAAATTTCCGGGTTTAAACCACTTCCACTGATAACGTTGATAACTCAACGTTTTCGTAACCCCCGCTCCTGTTGATAACTCCCCCAGGCAGCAGCCAGAGGGAGCACAGGGTTGAATTATACAATAAAAAAACAATATAAACAAATCAGAACAAAGAACAATGCAAGCTAACAATCATTTATTGTATTTGGGTCAACACTTTAAAATAACAAGCATTTCCTCTTAAAGTAACCAAAGTCTTTCCCAACAGTTTGAGAGTGCCTCTAATGTCAACTCCAATCAAATGACTTTGGTCCCATCAAGAAAGAGGAAAAAACACAGTCGAATCAAAGGGGGTAAAATGGCAACCTATCGTCAAGGCGACAAGATGTATGTTTGTCTGTTTACCTCATCCCCGCCCCTCTCGTCAACTCCCTCTAATCCTCCCTTAGCCTCCTCATCTCAGGAACTCTTATATTCCCTATTCACGACCTCTGACTCCTCCCCCTCTCCTCCTCGTCTTAACAATCCTTGACGCCCCCCTCTTTCCTCCCTTGACCTTTATCCCCTCTCCTCTTCACCTTCCCTCCTTTCCTAGCCTCACTGGACACTTTGCTGCTCCCAGAGAGTTCAGGGTGCCACCCGGCTGTGGTGGAACAGCTGCTTCCAGTGAATTGAATCGCTGCTTTCCGACGCATTTTCCTGATGATGATGATGATGATAACGGGATGAGGGCTCTGACGCAGAACTGTAGTTGTGCGTGAGCTTAAGATAACCACAGGAGCTGGAAATTGTTAGCTCATGGGCATGGGGTGTTGCCTGAGAGTTGAGCAAACACAGGAGAGTTTAGCCTGAAGGCTTAGGGTTAGGCTGAACAGCATGTCATTTCAACTGCTCTGTCCGTTCTCATTTCTTCTTACCTTACATGGAATATGTGTAAAATTTGATTAAAAAAAAAAAAAAAAAGAAAGCTTCAATATACTACTCTTGCAATGTTGAAATTGCAATATTTTATTATAGTAGGCCAATAATATTTAGCTATTAGTATGCTGCTCTATTACCGTGTCTGCATGCATGCATCTGTTATTTAGTGACGGTATGTTGACCATAGCATCGACATATTTTATTTCTAAAATAATTTATGTACAAGGATAGCACATTAGTCTTGAGAGACCCTCTGGATATTCAAGTTTGCAATTCGCAATAAATATCATTCTGGTCTTGGCTGTGCACCAATTGAATTACACATATGGCCGCGCCCAGAGTACGACCACAGTCGTAAACAATATATACTCCTACCATGGACAGCTATGCAGGCTCCCGACTGGTGCTTCTGCATTCAACACAATTGACCATAGTATTCCTCTGGATTAGCTTCAACACTATGTTGGCAATAAAGGCTTGCTTTAGTCTGGTTCCCCTGGATCCAAACATTAACCAATCGCATCGGCCTATCTGATATAGGCAGGCCAAAAGCGTTGTTGTTTTACCGCACCAGATGCGGCAAGTCTTATCTATTGGTTAGCTCCGATGGTCTGGATACGTCACCTCTTGTATTCTTCTGATTGGTCGTAGTGTTATCCAATTGCGTGCAGTGGTATTTTCAAATGCATGCTTGGTGCCGCCCCTCGAGTTGGGTCATTTTCGTTACTCGTTGCCAGACCCTACAGCTTTCTAGATGTGGGTCTGGATTTCCAGGCTAATGCTATCTTATAAATAGAACCAATGGTTCCACTGCTGCTGGCAAATCTCCAGGCTTCCTGCCTAACTGCCTGTAGAAGTTGGATGTCCCAAAACGACTTGCAGCTCAACACAGTGAACACAGAGGGGCCTGTCACTGGCCTGAATTAGCAACAAACATCATTTAAAGATGTTTGTTGCTAACAAAACCTGACAACACTTGCCTACCCCTGGTGCCAGTAGATACTTGACGAGGGGTTCCCTACATGTTCCTTTTCCAACCTGCCCAATCTTGAGGCATCGGTTTTTTTGTGTTATGCAATCTTAACAATCCGTGGGAGGGGGGCGTCCCCCACTCTGCGTTCCGTCTAAAGGTTTCTTCATCTATTAATAAGGGAGTTTTCTTTTTGCCATTTGGGGTCTATTGTTATGGGTGTCATAAATGTATGGCCTGTAAAGCCCTTTGAAACTGTGACTGTGATTAAGAGCAAGAAATTGACTTGACTTGACTTGCAAAGCTGAAGGTCGTCATTAGCTTGCTGCTAGCTGATTGTTAGCTAAGCTGAAGGCTGGAGTTGGTGTTGTAGCATGGGGTCGCTGCTTGTTAGCAGTGCAGCGGGCTTGTATTAGGCGTGTGCTGAAGCTGTTGTGTGTTTTACTCCCAGGCGCGTATTAGAGCTGGAGGTCATAAAGTCAACGCTGGGAGCAAGTCCCTGTGTGCCACCTGAAGATTAGCCTGACATTCCTGAAGCAACATAACAGCGTGGAGGGGTGTGTGTGTGTGTGTGTGTGTGTGTGTGTGTGTGTGTGTGTGTGTGTGTGTGTGTGTGTGTGTGTGAGTGTTTGTGTGTGTGTGTGTGTGTTACAGGCTGACCTGTATGATGTGGAATTGGATGGGAGAAGTACTACCATCTGCACCATCTTCTAGCTTTAGACCAGAGAAATGTTTGGGTCATTGAGAGAGACGGGGCAGGATGGAGGGCTGGCATGGTGTGTGTGTTTGTGTGTGTGTGTGTGTGTGTGTGTGTGTGTGTGTGTGTGTCTGAGTGAGTGTGAGTGAGTGAGTGAGTGAGTGAGTGAGTGAGTGAGTGAGTGAGTGAGTGTGTGTCTGTATGTCTGTGTTTCTGTGTTTCTGTGTATCACTGTGCGTTCATGCATGTTTTCGTGAGTGGTTGTTTATTTGTGTGACGTGTGTGTGTGTGTCTGTGCATAGGGGTGCTGTATGGCGATGTTTGTATATGTGTATCTGTGTGCCAGTGTACGTGTATTTATACGTGTGTGTGTGTGAGTCAGGGTATACATTTGTGTATGTATGTGCTTTTATCTAAATGTGCATGTGTGTGGGTCAGCATCTGTGCGTTTGTCGGAAATCTGTATCTGAGTATATGCATGTGTTTATGTGTGTGCACACATCTGTGTGTTGATCTGTGTGTGTGTGTGTGTGTACATGTGTATCTGTCTGAGTCTGCGTATGTTTGTTTGTTGTGTGCCTGTGTCATGCATGTGTGTATCACTGTAGAGGCATGTAAAAGTCTGCCGGAGGGGGGGAAGGGGGAAGGGGGGGGGGGGGGCGGGGGGGCGGGGGGGTGCGGTTGTAAGCGAGGCGCGAGTCCCTAGCTAGCGAGTTGCTAGGACAAGCTAGGACTCGCCTGTCATGGTCACATTAGCAGCATTATAGCTCCCCCCCCCCCGCACCCCCCCCCCCCTCAGCTCTGCTCAGCAAGCTAATCCGCTGGTATGAGTGACTCCGTCAGTCAGAGGTCATAATGTACAGGGCATCGGCTTGGAGGGGCTACCGCTAAACCATGGTGATGGAACCGAAAGGCCGACCCAGGCCCCCGACCCGACCTCCATGCAACTCCTATTTAAGGGTATAAAGGTGGTGCCCGGGTGTGTGTGTGTGTGTGTGTGTGTGTCTGTGTGCATGCATTTGTGTTTGTGTGTCACCTGACATTATCTAACTATTGTAAGACAAGCCTTTTTATGACCTTCTATATTCTGGACGACCTGCCAGACAATCCACCTGCCAGGTGAATTGGGCCAAAGGGCCAAAGGGCAGTATCCAGTGTGAAGGGATCTCTGGATTCTTCGAGAAAACCTGCCAGCGGTAAGACGTCAAAATTTTTTCAATCATCACATGTTGAAATTTGTGTTGTGTGTAGGGCCATTCATTAATCTGGACAGTTCAGTTCAGTTCAGTTCAGTTCAGTTCAGTTCAGTTCAGTTCAGTTCAGTTCAGTTCAGTACTTTATTTGTCCCGAAAGGGAAATTTGGTTTACAGCAGTGGTATAGAAACAGATAGAACATATAAAAACACATGAAACAAAACAACCTGGCCAAATACAACCAATAAAATAAAATACCACTGCTGGTTAATAAAAGTCTATTCCATTTGTATTCTTAAAAAAATTCATCGCTTTAGTGCTGTTTGAAAGTGCCGTCAAGTTTTGACACTTGTTAAGTGCATTTATTGCACTAGGAATATAGGAAAAAAGTATACCTATTGCACCTGGGCAGCCTGTACATTCAACCCGATCGAAGGAGAACAAATTGTGCTCCGGAGAGGGCCAACTGACGGATTGCTTCAACGTGTCCCAACACCCAAAAGGGTTGCGGGGGGACAACGTATTTGTGTGTGTGTGTGTGTGTGTGTGTGTGTGTGTGTGTGTGTGTGTGTCAATGAAGGCCAAGTGTGCCGTTTGTTTCGCCCCTGTTTATCTGAAAGTCAACATTCTATAGGCCGTCCTCACAGTGAGATCCCTCCTCCCGTCATACTCGCTGGTGCTTAGCGTTTCACAACGCCCTGGATCCCGCTCCCGTCCCACTAGAATGTCAGCAGCAGCTCCTGCAGGCGCTGTGTAAGCCCCGCTACTGTAGAGCAGGCGGTGTTGCTGTCAGAGTTACGTTAACCACTTCCAGTAGACGTTTTGCAATTGCTAATTTAAGAAAAAAGTTCAGAAAATGTAAAGAAGAACGAAAAAAAAAGGCTATCATAACCGATTACATTTTTTTGCTAAATTTGTTGTTTTACGTCCGTCTGTTATGCTCTGTTCCTGCAACAATTATTTCAAACTAAAAGCCCTACTGCTAGCAGGTCTGCCAAAACACGTCTCTTTCCATGGGACCAGTCAGAGCTCTTTAAACGTGATGTTAAACGGAGGCCCCTCAGGCTTACTTAGAACGACTCGCTCACAACTGTTACCAACTTGCGTGCGGCTAAGTAAAAGCTGACCTCTCCACTCCCCACTATGGGGCACTACGTTTTAAGCAATTCATAATTAGGGGGGGGGGGGGCAGAGCTAGGGAGTGCTCAGTGACCCACCACACAGGAAGTGGGACAATTAAAGGTGTCTCCTGTAATCTGAGGGGGCTGCGCTGCTCTTGTTAGCCGGGTCCTGGGAAGGAGGGAGGAATTGTTGGAGCGGGAACGGAACGGGAGGGAGTTGGGAAGGTAGGGTTAGTGGGATGTTGGACGGGAAGGGAGGAGGAGGGATGGGGTGGTGGAGGTAGGGGGTGGTGGAGGTGGGGGGTGGTGGAGGTAGGGGGTGGTGGAGGTAGGAGGTGGTGGAGGTAGGAGATAGTGGAGGTGGGGGGTGGTGGAGGTGGGGGGTGGTGGAGGTAGGAGGTGGTGGAGGTAAGGGGTGGTGGAGGTAAGGGGTGGTGGAGGTAGGAGATGGTGGAGGTGGGGGGTGGTGGAGGTAGGAGGTGGTGGAGGTAGGAGGTAGTGGAGGTAGGAGGTGGTGGAGGTAGGAGGTGGTGGAGGTAAGGGGTGGTGGAGGTAAGGGGTGGTGGAGGTAGGGGGTGGTGGAGGTAGGAGATAGTGGAGGTGGGGGGTGGTGGAGGTAGGAGGTGGTGGAGGTAAGGGGTGGTGGAGGTAAGGGGTGGTGGAGGCAGGGGGTGGTGGAGGTAGGAGATAGTGGAGGTGGGGGGTGGTGGAGGTGGGGGGTGGTGGAGGTAAGGGGTGGTGGAGGTAGGAGGTGGTGGAGGTAGAGGGTGGTGGAGCTAATGGGTGGTGGAGGTAAGGGGTGGTGGAGGTAGGAGGTGGTTGAGGTAGGAGGTGGTGGAGGTAGGAGGTGGTGGAGGTGGGGGGTGGTGGATCTTGTAGGAGGTAGGAGGTGGTGGAGGTGGGGGGTGGTGGAGGTGGGGGGTGGTGGAGGTAGAGGGTGGTGGAGGTAAGGGGTGGTGGAGGTAGGAGGTGGTGGAGGTAGGAGATAGTGGAGGTGGGGGGTGGTGGAGGTAAGGGGTGGTGGAGGTGGGGGGTGGTGGAGGTAAGGGGTGGTGGAGGTAGGAGATGGTGGAGGTGGGGGGTGGTGGAGGTAGGAGGTGGTGGAGGTAGAGGGTGGTGGAGGTGGGGGGTGGTGGAGGTAGAGGGTGGTGGAGGTAAGGGGTGGTGGAGGTAGGAGGTGGTGGAGGTAGGAGATAGTGGAGGTGGGGGGTGGTGGAGGTAAGGGGTGGTGGAGGTGGGGGGGTGGTGGAGGTAAGGGGTGGTGGAGGTAGGAGATGGTGGAGGTGGGGGGTGGTGGAGGTAGGAGGTGGTGGAGGTAGAGGGTGGTGGAGGTAGGAGATGGTGGAGGCAGGGGTTGAGGGTTGTGGAGGGGGTGGGTTGGAGAACGCACGAAAAATAAATAACTTTCCCGACATGAATTTCATTCAAACAACGCTTTTTGCACAGTGCAGCATTTCCCAAATGCATGTCTAGGGGTGAACAGGAGTTCCCTAAAAAGAAAAGATGCGTGTGTGTGTGGGCGCACGCAAAACACGTGCGCATACATCGGTGTAAGATTTGTGCATATCACTTTCCGCATTGTTCTTTGTGCGCCTATGTCTGTATGTTTACACACCGAGTGTGTCATTACCTGTGTGTCTATGCGAGTGTGAGTCCCGGGGCCAGGCCTGGAAGCAGTATGTTTATTTGTGTTTTCAGCGTTCATTAGGAGTCAGGCTGTCCAGAAGGCAGGGCGGCCCGCTGAGAGGAATACCAAACTGGCAGCACAATGGATGGGGGGGGGGGGGGGGGGGGGGGGGGGGGGGGCACCACACCGGCCCACCACCCTCCACAGCTCTGACCCTCCAGCGCCCGGCCAAACGGGTGTGTGTGTGTGTGTGTGTGTGTGTGTGTGTGTTGTGTGTGTGTGTGTGTGTGTGGGGGGGGGGTTCTCCTCACTCTTAGCTCACACAAGTTCAGTTCAGATATAATTTGTGAGCGCCACACCAAACACCAAAAAGTGAACTATATCTGAATCTCTCTCCTTCTCTATTTGTTCCTCTCTATCTATCCTCCCTCTCGCCCTTGCCTACGAACGGCACCGAGGCCACATTCTCCCTTCGGGGTTTCGTCAATCCCCCCAAGCCCCCGGGCTGGAACAATGAGTCTCTCACTCTGCTCGCCGTTGACCGAGCACTCTTTACCAAAACTAAAGGCTTGTATTTATGGACGGTATATATACACAACCCCCCTTCGCCTCCTCACTATGGTTGCGCTCTGCTTGTGTTCCGCCGTTCACTCCCCAAAGCCACTCGGAAACCTCCCCCCTCTGCCACCACCTCCTCCTCCATCACCACCACCATCCTCCGCTCGTCCCTCCTTCACTCTTAATTACTGCCATCGCTCCCCATCACGAGGAGCAGAAAGAGAAGATAAAGGCGATGCGGTGTCAAACTATTCTTTTGATCTCGACACTCTTTAAAAAGCACTCCCTTAGGATGTTCACAACGAGGCCCAATTGAAGGGCGCGCTCGCGCGTGGGCCGGGCAGAACAGAATAGAACTGCTCTTTGTAGGTGTGTGACCCCATTTGTCTCTTTGAGGGGAGCTTGAGGGGGATGAGAGGCTGTTTTTGTTGCGTTTCAGCCGTCAGATCCATCACCAGAGTTGAGGGGGTAACCATTTAGCCTTGTTCAGCATGACAGTACAAGACAGCCCTGAACGCCAGAATCAAAGAGCGCAGCGACCCGACGGCATGACATGATGTACGTATCTTAAATATAAATGTATATAATTTCAATGGAGCGACATGGTGAACCGCAAGCCTTTGATTTACGAGTTAGCGAATTGTGTGCATGTATGCTCAGGGCCTTTTGTCATTTAAGCTCCTGTCTCAAATTAGTTTTTCATCACCCTGTCATCTTGAGAAATACTATGATCCTACTCGGTTTCACTCGGTGCGCATCAAAGCTAGGACGGGTTAGGCAGGCTGCGTCTGCTAGCATCTATACATCTGCATCTGCTGGCGCTACACCCAGGGCTCACACACAGGGGGCGTCGGACCGTTCAAGCATGCAATGTGTCGACGCCATACTGGTCCACTTTCGCCTTTCGCTACATGCACGCCGCCGTGTGCGCGAAAGCTCCACAGGCTAACCTGCGCTCCGGCACCGCCTCTAGCACGCCGGGTGACGTCAACGCTTTCCGGCAGCGTCGGGCTTGGCAGCTGTCATTTAGTTCATTAGCATTATGTGTGCTACATATTTGCCATGCTGGGATTCTTCCCTGCTCCACAGGGGTGATTTTGGGGACAATACGGCTCTCCAGCGGGGAACAGAGCTGCCTTTGTGCCACTGGCCCCTGGGGGCCTCTAATCGCTGCCAAGGCAAACAATGGCTCACCGCTGTAGCAGGGTCGGCTCCTGCCAGGAGTAGTGCACAGTGTTCACGTGCCCACTCACACACGCACACGCACACACATAAACTCACTTTCTCCTAATAAACACTCACTATTTGTCTCTTTTCTCTCACAATCCCCTCGCTGGAAATCCCGCACAAACACACACACACACACACACACACACAACCACACACACACAATCACACACACAGACACACACACACACAACCACACAGGTGCACGTGACCCGATACTCACCCACCCTTCTTCTGCCAACTGTGATGAATGAGCATCTGGCATGAAATGAGACATATTTGAGTCTCACTTGTTGCCAGAAGAGTAACAGAGTTACATGATTCAACACATTCTTAAACCTTAGCTTCTTATCAACCGGGAGAGATAGGGCACGCAAAACACGCCTAAGTATCACGGAGGTGGAAACCTAATGACTTTAAGAACAGAAAAAAATATATATAAAATAAATAAGAAATTATATCAAAGAAAAAATATGTAGAATAATAAACATTTCCCCTTATACTTTTAAGGTTAGAGGAACATCCCACTAGTAAAAGGGGAGGAAATTAATCAATCCATTTGTAATTCCCTCCCCTTTAGTAGTGTGACCTCCATGTAGGCAAAACAAGCCATCAATCCCCTGGGTTGTATTTGACTCCAGGTAGGTGTCCAGGTACACAGGCGTTGACATGTGAAGGGGCTTTTAGACAAACACGCACAACAGCCCATTTCTCATGCTCACAGAAGAGCCCACAAAAGCGTAATGTCAGGAGGTGAAAAGGCTATGCGGTAGGCACAGCCATACCTCCCAATTCCCCCTCACCGCCTCTCTCCAAACTCCGACTTTGGGCTTTGTTTATGGTCTCCTTTCAAGGTGTTTTGTACTGTTGGCTTTTGGTCTGACAGTTGAGGGAGAAAAGTATCATATTATCCCAGCTATAAATCTCCCTGCCTGTCAGGACACACGCCAACCACCCATAGGTGGAGGATTTACAGAGGACAGGAGAACTAACTGACTTTCTTTGAAGTTTTCTTTGAATGCCTTGTTGTATATCCTCATTTTCTATTGCTCTTTCTATGTGTTTGTTTGTTTGTTTGTTTATTCATTTGTTTCACCAATCATTTCTTTCGGGATGAATGTCCGATTGTCATGTTTGTCTCATTTGTTAATAAGATTATATTTAATAGTCAATATTAATAAAAAAAACAAATGTTGGACGGATTTGATCCTGTAGTGAAGAAAGTGGTCAATGTGTAACGCTCAGGACAAAGTAGCCCTTTAACTGATACACAAAGTGAATGTGTGCCCGTTTTACAGCGTGCGACTTCTCTATGGTATGCTCGTATTCATTCTTTAAAGTTTCTGGGGGTCAGGGCCTTCGTGCTTGGCCTCTGTGACACAGCCTTGACCACAGCAAACACAAGATAAAGCCGGTTGAAGCCAAGGCTGGGGAGATGTCAGCGGAGGTCAAAGACAAACACCATCAGTCCGCTCCCAGCTGAAGACAAACGCTTCACAGCTTCACAGGGAGGTGGCTGTTTTATCTTGAGGCGGGACTCTGAAGACTAATTGCCTCTGTTGGATCGTTTTCATGTCAGCTCCTTCATCAAACCCAGCAGCTCTCAATCCTAAGTGGTCGAAACAACGGAACAATTTCCAGAAAAAGTGGGTCAAGATTGCACTGGCACTGCTGGTGGCAGATTCCCCCGTCACAAGACCAAATACCAAAAATCACTAAATACCTTCATTTTATTTGTTTATATCCGCAGACAACCTTGTTAAACCATTCCAAAACGACATTAAATGTGATTGAGCTATATCATTAGCCATCTCGCTACGAGAGATAATGTTACGCTATCCAGTTACACTGCAGCAAACAATGCCACAGGTATGACGGGTTTAGCATCGCTCAGAGAAAGGCTTCTTTGTGTAGGACTGAGAAAGAGTTTAACGAAGTACAACTTCATCTGTTGCCATTTAGGATTATTTCCTTGTCCCGGAGAAACCCTGAAAGTACCAGGACAAAGATATATCCTTGGCAATTCAATTATAATGGGCTGATTTTTATTTTACCTTACCTATGTTATGTTCCTACACCACACATCCATTTCAGTTATTTCAGTCATTTCAGTATTTCAGAACTAAATCTAATATCCTCAACTTTCTCTTTAACTGAGTAATTGCAAGTTACTGCAATTGGCTACTAAGTTCGAAGGGGCGGGCTTAACATTCCAAGCAATAATAACCCAGTCGGGGCCCCATATGTCTCTTTCACAATGTCCAATCAAAGCCTGAATGATCAAATTACATACCTCCTTGTCCCACACTATTATACTGTTTTTCTAGAAGCACGTCACACTATTATAAGTAAACTATGTGCTAAATGTTGTTGGTCACGGTGCAGGCCTAGGTGTAAATTACTTTCACCATAATGACCACACAGGCGCTGCACTCGGGTATCGAATAAATATTGCCGGGAGAATGATGGCAGAAATCATACAAGCGTACATCTATCTTTGCTTAAGAACGTCAAAAGTGATTCCAATGTCATGTTTCGTCCGGACACAGTGACAATGACTAGTGTTGGTTAAAACTAAACTCTTGCCATTCATCAAAGTCACATGAGCACAAGTCCCGGAGGGCCCGAAGGTCTGATGCATCGATGTTTTTAAAAAACCAAGGGTCAACAGCCCTTTTTCTAAAGCTCAAATCCACGTAATTCTGTAGCTTTGAAAATGCCATAACCCTTATGACAAAAAAAAACAGCTTCCAGCTTAGAGAACATTAAGACGTTGCCTTTATAACCCTTCAATCTGTACGCATTAGTTCCACATGGATGCACATGCAGGCAATGGCTAATAGGATCGGAATAGGCAGCATGACGTAAGCGGACGCTAACTCTGCACCTTATAACACGGGGAGGTTGGATAATAGCCAGTTGGGGAGATGTGATGTCTTCAGGAAACCTTTTTTAAGGGTGAATGACAATGCAGTCCGTTGAATCAGAACGGGGAGCCACAGCCTGTCATTTGCTTGTCCTATTTTCTGCATCCAACCTCGATATGTTCTCCGTTGGTTAACCACGGGCGGCACAATGGCCCAAGCCACATGTAAAGATTGCATCAATGAGGGGTTAATCGTCATTTGTCAAACTCCAGTGTTTGCTGAGGTTTCGCTGCCTTCAAACGAAAGGCCATGCCAGCAGGTCCAACAAGGGCTGGCCTGAAAAAAAACATGTGAGCTTTTCACGGAGGGGGTTGAAAGGCTCAGAGAAGTAGCCATCTGTCGCATGATAGCCAGAAACAATGTGGATCATATGTGACTCGGTTTGTTTGTTGACGTTGTCTGTGGAAAAAAATAGCATCAGCTTTAGTTTAAGAATAATGCGTTTGAGAATCATGACGACGTGAGGTGTGTTTCTGTGTGCCTGAAAGCCCTCGGCTTTGACCTCATTGACGCCAAATTCAACTTGAATAAGGAATGTTGTTCTCGAGTGCTCCAATAAAGAGGAAGGGCCAGAGAGAGAGCGAGAGAGAGAGCGAGAGAGAGAGAGAGAGAGAGAGAGAGCGAGAGAGAGAGAGAGAGAAAGAAAGAGAGAAAGGAACCAACCAAGCAAAAACAGAGTCTGTGTAAAACTAATCTTCATGGAACAATATACAAGGAACTTTTACTCTGAAGCTCTTTTACTTTTTGAAGAAAAGGTCAATTTCGTCAAATTTTTGGGGGTGATTTTGTTTTTATTCTGAAACCCTGGTCATCACTATGGGTGGTTCTAGCCACGCACAAAGAAGCCCCCAGGTGGGATTTGAACCGGTAACCCTGGCTTTGTTCAGGCCATCCTTCGCCCACTGGTCCACACAGGTTTCTACAAAGCCCTATCCTCTTTATCAGCTGCTTCTGGGCTCATAGCGGTGAGCTGGGTGTGTGTGTGTGTGTGTGTGTGTGTGTGTGGACCATGCTGGTAAGTTTATGAGGGTGGGTAAAGGACGGATCAAGTAGGGGGTAAAATAATAGACCACCCTCATCACCCTCATCCAACACTCACTTTATTCCCTTTCTTCACATTTTTTGGCCCCGCTTTCAAGAAAGAGGCCTTTTGTCATTTCCCTATTCCTGGGTTTCTGGCATTGACTTGTTTTGGGGGTCGTCGCATCCAGCTGTGAATGTGCGCTTTGACCTCCTCAAAATGGCCCCTGTTGTTGTGACGTTCCCACTGATGTTCAAAGTGTCCCGCACACCGGCTCTTTAGAATCTACTTCTGCCTTTCATATCCCAAGAGCCCCCATTGTTCCACGGCTGATTTAGCGCACCTGAATCCGCTAATCAGGACTGGTTGCTGGTCCACTGTTTGTCTGACGTCGCCTGTGGAGGAACCTCGGGTCAGGGGATTGGAAAGCAAAGTTTCAGGTGTTTGCCAGCTCACAGTTCAGGTTAAAGGTCTTGGCTGTGCTAAGATAAGAGAGTTACTGCATCGTAAGTGTGCTGGGATGAAGCCTTAAGTTGTGTGCAACAATCAAGTCTGGTTCCGCCAAAAATCCAAGAAGAGTTGGACCATGGACGTACTTTGTTTGATAACAGTGTCTTCAAAATCCCCCAAAAAAAGGAAATGTTAAGATTATGGTGTAACTTAAACAGAACATTGCTATCTAAACTCACCATTATGTGTTAATGTCGACACCAACTGTGATATACTGCTTAAAATAGGAGTTACTATTTTTATATGAGATATGAGATATTTTGCCCTGAGGTGTGGATGAATTTTGAGACAGCTTCTCTCCCTAATGCCACACACAGGCTATATCGGGCTCTGCTATGGGCTCTAAGTCACTTTCACACTGTCTACCTCTAGCTCGTGCTAATCTTCTTGCTCATCTCTCCAATCTTTGGTCAATTATGGATCTAAAAAAAGCCACAGTATTACCCGAGAATCCAGTTGAAATAGAGAAACAGAGAAGGATTCAAATGAGAGACTGTAAACAAAGTCTAAACCATTTGAACAGAGACTGGTGATTTGGAGGTGAGAGAGAGAGAGAGAGAAACACAGAAGGGGGGCAGCTGAGGTAAAGTAAGAGGTGCAGTTTAAACAGAGCGGTAGAGAAGGAGACAGAGAAGTGTGAGAGAGACATGGGAAGATAGAGAACGAGATAAACGCAGACAGGAAGAGAACAACAGAGTGATATAAGTAGAGAGAGAGAGAGAGGAAGAGATAAGTAAGTAAGAGAAAGAGAGAGGGAGGAGAGTGATAAGTAGAGTGAGAGAGTGAGAGTGCAAGAAAGAGCGACAGAGAGAGAGAGAGGGAGTGAGAATGAGGGAGGTAAACAACAGGCGAAAGACACAGGGAAGGGGAAACAGTCGTGGGTTTGGATCCCACACCTGCAGCAGTCTGGCGGGCCCCTGGTCCTGAGGGGGCCATGAATAAAGCCCAGGCTCACCTGGCCTGGGGGGCGGGGGGCGGGGGGGGGGAGCATGGAGGTCTGTGGAAGAAGCAGAGGTGATAAACTGCGTCATGCCATTATACGATGATACGGGGGCTTATGAGATTTAGCTGGCTCCTCGCCGCATGGGAAGTGAGGTTGAAACCCACTTCCTGATCTCGAGGAGTCCCAGGGCCCTCTACTGTTACACTCGCTGTCCGCTCCCTCTGGCGCACAGTGCCAGCTAAACTAATAGAAAGGTGTTCCGGAATTGCGTGTGCGTGTCTATGTGTGTGTCTATGTTTGTGTGTGTGTGTGTGTGTGTGTGTGTGTGTGTGTGTGTGTGTTTGTCCATGTCTGTGTGTGGATGTTTCTGTGCGATTGAGTTTGAGTGTTTTGTATGTTTTTGTGCGTGTTTTGTGTGTGCATGTGTTTATGTCTGTATGTCTGTGCGTGTGTGTGTTTGCCTGCATGCGTTTGTGTGTGTGTGTGTGTGTGTGTGTGTGTGTGTGTGTGTGTGTGTGTGTGTGTGTGTGTGTGTGTGTGTATGTGTGTGTGTGTGTGTGTGTGTGTGTGTGTGTGTGTGTATATATACTGTATATGTGTGTGTGTGTGTGTGTGTGTGTGCTGAGACTATGAGCTTCACTAAACCCTTTCAGCGCATCAAATCCTCTTAATTCAATTAAATGTGTACGCCAACCCATGTCGCTATTACTTTACATCTTGGACAGATTATTGTTACTTTGCTTGATGAAAACATCCTCAATAGTTTTTTTTTTTTTTAAAGCGTTTCTACATCACAAACGCTGAATCGACTTGCTAAGCGCAGCGTACATTCAGAAACATGAGGTCATCCGTGTGTTCCTGCCGCTGAAACCCTGTGTGTCAGTGAGGCTTTCTCTTCGTACGCTCTGGTGATGCGTTGGTATTTGTTACCCTCATGTTTCAGCTCAGAAGGTTGTCCTCACCTTCACCACATCACAAGAGGCAGAGCGGGAGACACTGGAAAGCACACTCTTGATTTGACTGCAGCTGCAACGGCAGGTCTAATCAAACAACCCCACGTTATCCAGCAACGATATGCTGTGCAAACAGAGTTAATCAAACACTTAGAATGAATATTATTTAGTTATGATAGGATAGGATAGGCCTCTCGCTCAAAGGCCTAGTAGGTTGGGAGTCAAACCCCCTGTTGCACCCTGAGTAGTGTTGGCCGTACTGTTTTCCCATTTGGCTTGATTGTAAGTGAACTGTACCATTATTGGTACTGTTAATGTACTGTGTAATATTTATTGTACACTATATGGATTTTATTAAACAGATACTTCAACAGAACAAAGAACAATCAAAGCATACGTTTTTTAAGTGCATCACGACCACGTTTAGCCACTGGAGAGCCGTAGGAATGAAGTCAGGGTTTCATTTATTCTTCAATAAGTACTCCCGGGTCACTGCCGTCTCTGTCAAAATAATTGACAAAGACCCGATGATTGAATCGAAGATTACAGAAATATCAACATGACAACATCGACGTTGGGAACAACAAACAAACAACAAACAAAAAACAACAACAAGCTAAGCGCAACTGGTGAGCTGAGACCTGATAGTGTCATGGCGGACGGCAGAGCGCTTTTCTCCCAGACTGTTTATGTGGACGTTTGACTCTATTGATGGGGGGGGGGGGGGGGGTAATCTCTTGAGCTAACAGTTTCATTAAGGGATTATCTTTAATTGGGGTGTCTCTCAGCAGCACCTTGTTGAGCTGAATATTCTCATGACCTGGTCTGTTATTAGGAGATGACGGCATGTCTGATGAAGAACCTTCCAGAAAACAAAGCCTCGCTGCTTAATACCTTGTGGGATAGGTCTCTGTGGGAGAGCTTTCATTGAACCAAACCAGCTTTTGTCCCAGAAAAAATTCTTGACATTTTTTTGTTATTTTTAGTGCTAGCATGGCTGTGTACAAAAGACTTGAAAAAAAACAACGTTTTGGAATACCAGGGAGCATGACTAAACTGAAATCCTCTTGGGATTTATCAAGCCGGCATACTTCCCGCAACGAAAAATGTCAGAGTAAACAATGATCTTAATCAATGTAAGACTTGTGAGAAGAAAATGGAAAAAAATGTGGAACATTTAACGCAATGCTTGAACCGTTATGCGATAAGAAGATATGTTTCCTCAAGTGGAACGTGGAACGATGTGCACAGCCCACGATGTGGCGCATGGACACTCACACTTAAAGGTAAGCAGTGGATGTGGGTGCTTGTGTGTGTGTGTGTGTGTGTGTGTGTGTGTGTGTGTGTGTGTGTGTGTGTGTGTGTGTGTGTGTGTGTGTGTGTGTGTGTGCCGTCTCATCAGCGGGGGGGATAGGATGTCCCCGGGTACGCCATGTATGTACTCCAACAACCCAGCACTATCCATGTGTGTGTGTGTGTGCGTTTGTATGTGTGTATGTGTAGTGCGTGCCTGCGTTTGTGTGAGTTTGTGCGTGTGTGTGCCACAGCTATAGCTGTAAACAGTCATTAAAGCGCTGCAGTCTGTAGCCCAAACACCAGGTCGAGTGATTTAAACAAACACGACGAAGGGACGGTTTCAACATGGCCGCCAAAGGCCTCCATTCAGCTGCCGCCTCTCTCTCTCTCTTTACCGAGAGCAGCAGAGAGTGAGTTTGTATTCCCTGTGACAAAAACACTCACTGCCAGCATAGTAAATACCAAAGAATACGGCGGAATGTTCTCAGAGAGTGCTTTAAACAAACGCTTACACATTCAAACACACAGGGCGGATAAATCCCCTTGAAGCGGATTAACTTGTTTGTTATCGTTCTGTGAGATGTTGAGATGTTGAGGTAATGGAACCGATGACACCTAGACAGGGGGGGGGGGGAAACAACTCTTGGGACAATTATTTGTCTGTCTTTCAAACTGTCTATCCATCCACCTGCCTAACTGTCCCTCAGACGCACACGCTGACGTTAAACTCCAACCAAGTGTTTGTGTAAAACGTGCTTATTCCGTTTCTTTATAACTCTCCACGGCGTAGCATTACAGCTACGCCCCGACGGCGCACAGAAACATAAAGAATAAACATGTACATTATTTCTATGTGTGGCAGTTGTGTGCTTTGGTAGCATTTGGAACCCTGTTCGTTTACCGACCCGAGTGTGAGGGGGGAAACGTCGGCCCCGCGTGCTCCTGAACTCAATTAGCGGGCGGCGGTTGACACGCGTTTGTTTTAGTTTAAACACGCCACGGACGGAGCTGATTTCCTGGCGCGGAGCTTCCAGCGTAACCCGACCTTGATCTCCTGCCGTGGGGTTCAGGTGGTGGGGTCAGCGTCCTCTGGTTTGTCATTCAGCGTTCATTTTCCACAGGAAGCGGTGAGCAAGACAGATGGACGCGACGGAAATGAAAAGTTAAGGCAGGACCGGGGGTAAAGATACAGGCACGCACACACACACACACACGCAGGCACGCACGCACACACACACACACACGCAGGCACGCACGCACACACGCACGCAGGCACGCACGCACACACACACACACACACACACACACACCTCCTCAGTCCACTTAACAACCCCCCTTCCACTTCCCAAATGCAACCAGGCAGATATACACACCCACACAGACACACACACACACACACACACACACACACACACACACACACACACACACACACACACACACACACACACACACATATTCAAATTCTGTTCGACATCTGGAATGGTCTTGTTCTTCATCTGGAATGGTCTTTAATGGGGAAGGGGGACCATATTTTCTAGTGATTTCCTTTCATTCAAGTCCTCAAACCAACCGGAACAGGTCCGCTTGCACCCGAACAGAGGTTAAACAGAATACATTATAACTTAATTTATGTTTATTTCATGTTTCTACATGTTTTTGTCTCTAAAGCTTTGGTTGTTGACGTAGATACCTGGGCCTCAACCAAAAGCTCTCCCAGTGCATCATGGGAAACCTCCCGGGGACACGAAGCCCGGTGAACGGAACAGAGGTCACGTCTCAGAGAACAAGGTGCTCCCGCTCCCCTTGATCCACGGTCACCGCGCCGCTCTCCCATTGGTGCTCGCTGATCCCGACCAGCTAACCAGCTACAAGGTCGCCGTTAGCAGAAGTCCCATTGTTCAGCGTCCGTGTCGCTACACGCCCTCACAGAGACACGCACGGCGGAGGGACGCCCTCCACAGATCAGCCTCAGCTTGGAGATTAGATTAGATTAGATTTGATTTGACTGATCGCCAAGGGGGTGAGTTGGGTGTCATGGAACGAGATCACAAGGCAGAGAAAAGGTGGATCAAATTGGGGTCACTTCAAGAAATTCTCAAAATGTGCAAGAGTCAATCCAACGATATTTATTAGTTGTATGCGTGTTTAAAAAAACAACAGTGAGTGTGACTATGTGTTTGTGTGTTTGTGTGTGTGTGTGTGTGTACACGCATACGTGCATGCATGCTTGCGCATGCGTGTTTGGGCATGCATACATATATAGATATATATTATGTATATATATATAATATATATATAGTATATAAACTGACAATGAGTAACCACATTTCCACCACTAGCTAATTGTATGTAATTGGCACACAGAGCCGTGGTCAGCCTTGGAATGGTGTTGCTTACTCTTTGTTTTACACTTGGCCGTTACTTCAAGGCTGTTCCATCAAAGACCCCCCCCCCCCCCCCCCCCTCCCCACCACCACCAGGCATTAGCAGGCTGGTGGGGATCTCTTCCCCCCGGTTGCTTGTGGCACTCTGCTGGTACACTCTGTGCCCCTCCATGCCCCCCTCCACCACCACCACCACCACCACCACCACCACCACCCTACCTCTTGCTCTGCTCCACTTTGTCTTAGCTCTTCAAAAGGTTTTTGCTCTTGCTCCATTCAACACAAAACTCTGCTCCCGCCTGAGATGTAACACACGCAATTTGTTCAGGCATTCACTCAGCTAACAAAGCCAGACCACACTCACACACACACACACACACACACACACACACAAAAAGTGTATCATTGAAATTGACACATATGCACACATGCACACATACACACACACACACACGCACAAAAAGTGTCTCACTGAATTGAAATTTGAGGTGAGAAGATTACCTCATTCGTCCCAAACAGCAGATCTTTGTACTTCCATGCATGCCATCTACATCTCTGCACCTGTCGACCTTGGCAGCTTCTTACCGTTTTTCCATTTTCATTTTATTCATCTGGATTCCATCCAGTAATCTGATATCCCACACCCCGCGTTGCTTGGTTTGCCGCGTCAACGCAAATGAGCTCCCAGGTGAATGTGGGAATATCCCTTGATAATGGGAGCTGTGTGACTGGTTGGGGTTTCCTGTGATGGGGCGAACATGGAGAGCGCTGGGGGGGATACGACCACAGAGGGAAGGCCCCCAGGGGGGAATGGAGGGCTTTAAATTACCTCCCCCAAGGAGTGGCCCAAAACCACAGGTTTCTGTGAGTGCCAACCATCTTGTGACGCTCTGGGAGTGGAATGTCGGGATTGTCCTGGGAATTATCTCCTCCACTGTTCCTTGGTCTGTTGGACACCGAGGCTGTGAGGGAAATTCCAACCTATTCAGGCAGATATATATATATATATATTTGAAATAACAAGAGAATTATAACTTTGATATATGAGAGGAACACAATGTTAAATAAAACACTAAATAAGTAAAACAACTGCTGTGATTGGTGTCCCAGCTTCCACACAACAGGCGTCTGGATCCTGAAGCTCATTCTGGATCCCTCTTCTCTTTTTGGGGCTCACAGATGGGAAGGTGTTATTTGCCTGTGAGTGAGTATGTGAGTGAGTGAGGGAGTGAGTGAGTGAGTGAGTGAGTGAGTGAGTGGGTATTGTGAGTTGCCTACTACCCACCTGCTTCCATCCCTCGCACTTACAGTTGGCTGCCTCTGGCCAGCCTTGTAGTGAACCTTGAAGAGGCTATTGGTGTAGCAGACGCGGATTAACGCACAGGCTTGCCTAGGCTGCAGCCTAGGGGCCCAGGTGTGCAAGGGGCCCTGGATTGGCCAGACTAACCCAGGATATTCAATTTTTCTCAAAAATAAAAAAAAAAGCATGACCCCTATTAGGCCGTAACAAGAATCATAAAAAAATGAAGCAGTTGTTTTAATACTCTATTGCACAGCGGTTCGATTTGTTTCTCTGCAAGGATGTTGTGATCTTGCCTCAGTAAAACAAGGGTGTTATGCACTGCTGCAGATGTTGAAGGCTTACCTCTTGGGTTAGAAAGCTTAAAGCTGTTACCAGCTTCAGATGCACAGTGAATGCCTTTTTAGCTCACTGTCGGTCGGTCGGTCGGTCGGATTGTACAGTACTGGTCACGGCAGCTATTGCAAACTCAAACTGGTTTCTGTAGCAGTGCTGTTTTAGTAAAGGCCGTCTCAATGCTTTTATACATGCCACTAAATTACGTTTTTTTCCTGCGGGATCAGTAAGGGGACCTCACACAAACAGAAGCCTAGGGCCAATGACCACCTTAATCTGCCGCTGGGTTTAAGCCTTCCCTTGCCATCACATTTGTACCCAAAGGTGATGTGCAGGCCCCCCCAGGGTGCAAACGCCCTGGCTTCAGCCCAATCGGCGACCCCCTGTCTTGTGTAGGGTAGGTCTGGAGAAGGAGAAGGGCAGGGGAGCACCACCCACGACGAAAGAGTGACTGTGGACGTGGGGATGTGGCGGCGGCCTGCAGTGGGGCAGGGCGCCGGTCCTGAGAGGAGCTATCACAGGACAGCGCACCCCTTGTGGAAGTTTAAAAACCCTGATCCACAAGGAGCCTGAGGTCAGCGGTGGTGCTGCTGTGGCTTTCAGATGGTGGAAACCAATCCATCTGAAATCCAAGCCCAGAGGAGCCACCTCAAGGGCTGCCCCCCCCCCCCCCACCACGACCACCAGCTCCTCGTGGCCCACCTGCAGCAGCACCACGTGGGGCTCCAGGAATGGACTCTTAGGAATGGACTCTTCAAGGGCTCACTGTTGAAGGATGAAGGATGTTTTTTTTTTAATGCAAACCCCTGCATACCTTTGTTTGTGATTGTCTGTTTATGTGTGTGTGTGTGTGTGTGTGTGTGTGTGTGTGTGTATATGCATGCATTCAGTGTGTAAATATTTGTTGTGTGTCCTAGCAGTGTGTATATAGGATGTATAGAATTGTGTATTTGTGAGTGTGCATGCGGGCCTGAATTCATGTTGCCAATGAGTTTGAATGTCCGTGTGTGTGTCGTGTGTCATGTGCGTGTGTCGTGTGCGGGTGCGTGTGTGTAGGCGTGTGCACATTTGTTTGCACATGTGTGTGTGTGTGTGTGTGTGTGTGTGTGTGTGTGTGTGTGTGTGTGTGTGTGTGTGTGTGGTGTGTGTGTGTGTGTGTGTGTGTGTGTGTGTGTGTGGAAAGGTTCCGGACTCCTCAGCAGCAAACCTCTCCTCCCCTGAACACTGAGCCCTTTATGGGGTCCATATTAAAAAACTGCACTTATGCGGACATGACCCCTGACCCCGAGACTAATCCTGTGACCTCCAGCGCATTAAAATGACCGTTAGTGGACAAGGCAAGGGCAGTCTGTCACACACAACCTTTGCACCAATTTGTGTGTGTGTGTGTGTGTGAGTGTGTGTGTGTGTGTGTGTGCACGTGTGTGAGTGTGTGTTTTGCCTGTGTGTTGGAGGGTGGGGGTGTGGGATTGGGGGTGCAGCAGGACTTTAAATGGACATCGCGTGACATTAGGGATTTTGGACTTGAAGTGCACGGAACAACACGCTGTGGCTGTTGTCATGCACACATCCTCCGCTCCGTCTCTGACCTCATTTGGCCTGTTTCTTCATGCCCTGCACCAACACTATCCCTCTTTGTAGCATCTACTCATGAATCCTTTAGTCTGAAAACAAAAAAAAAGAAAAGGAAGCCTGGCTGTTGAATCCTACATCGTACTGGTCCCGGTTTGATTCTGGAAACATGTGTTTTGTGAGGTAGTGAAGTTTTAAGTTTTGCCAATGTTGATCATATGCTATGGTTGTTCTCAGCGTCGGATACGAATATTTACATTTTCATTGTCTTTCAACAAAGACATCTGCAACATTTTAAATGTGTGGAAAACAAAGGAACATTAAAGTGTTGCTTGGATCCTTGGAGATGAGAGCTCGGTCCCGTCTTCAAAGTCCACCGTCCTCCTTGACCTCTGCGAGGCTTTGAAGTTGCAAAACAAACTCAAGACAAGAGAGACGTTGGGAAATCCTCGGCGTCGACATCAGTCGCGCCAACCGCTTTGGTCGGCAACGTTCAAAAAGCCACCTCTCCGCGCGCCGCGTCCTGCGGACACCGTCCTGGGGCCAGGTAAGGACGCGCCGATTTATGTGCTGCTGCTGCTGCTGCTGCTGCTGCTGCCGGTGATAAAAATAAGCCCAATAAAGGCGGAGCGGGGCCGGGGGGGGGGATCCTCCCAGCCGAGCAGGCCCGGGTAATCACAGCAAACAGTTAGGAGCGCCATTCAGGAGGGGATTATATGAGGGTCAGGGGCGCCTGGACCTTAATTACCCGTGACATAATGTTTGACCATTCTGGTAGCGCCACCGGGGGGGGAAACACAAAATTAAAGGGGACATGGGCCCAGGGGTCACTAGGGGGTCCGAAGAGGTCAGCAACACCCCCCCCCCACCCACCCCCACCTTCCCGCACGCACACACACACACACACACACACACACACACACACACACACCCCTCACCCCTCACCCAGCCCCAACCGCGCTCTAAACCCTGCCTGCTACGCTCCCTCCCCCTTCCTCCACATCATTCCTACCAGGAGGGGTTTTCCTCCGAGAGGACAGGCCCAGGGGGGGGGGGGGGGGGGGGGGTGGAAGGGAGACGTGCGAGCGGTCCGCCGGGGGGGGGGCGGGGGGGGGGGGTCTTTATCGTAGAGATAGCAACTGGTTGTCCACTGGTGTCAACCTCAAACAGTGCGCACAACACACACACATACACGCAAGCACACGCACGTACACACACATGCGCACATACGCACACACGTGCACACAGGCACACACTCACACACACACACACACACACACACACACACACACACACACATACATACATACATACATACATACAGACACACACACACACACACACACACAGGCACACAACCACAAACACACACACGCACACACACACACAGGCACACACGCACACACACAATGACTCACCATGACAGTGTCCTGCATAATCCTGGGGCACAGTGCAAGTCTTTGTGCACGAGTTTAGGACGAGGAAATTTATCTACACTTATTTCACACCTGTTGACTTTTCATGCTCCAAACAGTGGATCGTTTCATTCAAGGATTGTCATTTGAGTGAGTGAACGAGCGAGAGCTTTTTCACTCACCCGGTGTTAACAGTCCTAGGCAAAAATGAACCCACATGATTGGAGCCCTCACTCGCTAGTTACCAGACTACCAGACTAGCTAAATGTACGTTGAAGACGGTTTGGACTATCTCTGTGACACGCTGTGTGACACCTCACTGAACCACGTGTCCCTGTAGAGTGCACCACAATGCGAGGGCATTTCCCCACAGAAATCAACAAATTGTATCCAAACATGTTCCAAATATTAAAAAAACGTGAATAAGTGCTATCACCCAGGGCAGGGCGGTACTGGGGCTTAGCTGAG
>NC_140284.1:2135410-2145410 GCF_964030765.1 Micromesistius poutassou
AGCCAGTGTAAGGATCGGTGTGTGTGTGTGTGTGTGTGTGTGTGTGTGTGTGTGTGTGTGTGTGTGTGTGTGTGTGAAACTGTCAGAAACTACAATTCAAAAGTTGTGTCAACCACACCTTGGCAAAGATAAAAGTAAGTGAAAGAACATTTTACGAGGCTCAGTGAAAAGGAAATGGTGTCAAACACAAAAGCAGATGTCCTGTATTTACACACTTGCACGCATTCACACACACACACACACACACACACACACACACAAACAGGTGCAAATACAGGCTCTCTCTAACACACACACACACACACACACACACACACACACACACACACACACACAGGCAAACAAACAAAAGCACAAGCACACACACACACACACACACACACACACACACACATACTTTCTAACACATGCATACAGACTCAGGCTGCCTGACCTCACAGCGCAAAGAGGTACCTGAGGTCAAAGGTTAACCCTGATATAGGAAAACGATTCCAATTCATAATTCATAGAGGGGTTTCAGATACTCTGGGTTTTCTCGAAACACGGGAATATCACGATGAAGGACCTGTCACCTGGAGATGCGTCTCTGCTCCTGACCCTGACCCCCATGACATCTGATCCTGCATCGGAGAAACAAAAACTTTGTGTCTGACTAATGACGATAATGAGAGAACGACTGTGGCAGTAAGTAGCCAAAAGTGCAAAACTTCTAGAGCTGATGGCAACCGAATACCAGGAGAAGAGGGGGGGGGGGGGGGCAGCCTCGCCAGACCAAGCAACACACAAACAACAAAGAATGCAAACCTTACCTAACCTTGTGCCATACTGTGTTTTCAAGTCATCCTATACTGACGCTGTGCAGTTTTTCAGTGGTTCCACAATAATTAGAATTCATCAATAAAAAAAACGATTTAAATTGGATGGTGTGTATTACTCTTCGTGTTGCCACATGAACGACCATAAGACGGCGGCGCCTCCCCTTCCTGCCGGGCCACACAACGCCCTCGGCTGTGATGTAATATCCATGTATCACGGCGCTGTCAGGAGCCGCGGCTTTTGACAGTAATGTACCCTTGCATTGAAACCCATACAAAGATGTACAGTAAGCCCTGAATGTAGGCCAATCCGGGCGACACCTATCTGGAGGAGGGCTTATGGCGGCACGCCACCGGACACCCTGTGCACGGTCCCACTGTCTTCCCCCCCCCCCCCCCCCCCCCCCCCACCGCTGACGGGCTGGGGACCCAAAGGCCATCCAGATCCCACCACCTCTGCCATTTAACGCACGCTTCGAGCTGTCAGAACGTCGGACCCCCAGACAAAGGCCCAGGAAGTCACTCCAGAAACATCCAAGCTCCGGGGAGAGGAGAAAAAAAAAACACAATTCTAAAAGAGATAGAGGGAGCGAGGGAGTGGGAGACCTTTGTGTGTGTGTGTGTGTGTGTGTGTGTGTGTGTGTGTGTGTGTGTGTGTGTGTGTGTGTGTGTGTGTGTGTGTGTGTGTGTGTGTGTGTGTGTGTGTGTGTGTGTGCGTGCGTGTGTGTGTCCTGTGTACGTTGTTCTTTTCCCCTTCATAAAAGCCGCGGGGCTTTGATTGCCAACGTCAAAGTGACAGGCTCTTTCATGGCAGCGGGGCCCGCCTAGGTTTGTGTAGCAGGGCAGTGATAGCGGCGCCCATTGTCGGAGCCTCGGGACGAGAAGGGGGGGGGGGGGAGGGGGGGGGGGGGGGGGGGGGGGGCGCGGCCTGGCTCTATTCAGAGGGGCGGGGCGAGGGCCTTCCCGCTCCGCCGCAACCCGTCGCTGCGGAGCGATTCGCCGGGGCTGAATAGGCGGCGGCGTCTAAGGTGTCCCGTTGCCCTCACCCTCAAACTAAACCAAACTAAACCCTTACCCCCCTCCTCCCCCACACACACACACACACACACACACACACACACACACACACACACACACACCCCCCCAGACACCCTCTCCCTCCACCAATGCCACCGTGTGGGAAAAGCAGACACGGCGGTGGCGGCGGTGTGTGTGCGTGCAACCTGGCCGGCGCAAGATGACAGCCAATGGCGTGCCAGCGCTCGGGATCCGCTCGGAGGAGACGGCGGCGGCGGGGGTTTTTTTGCGTGGGAGATGAAAGGGAGAGAGCGTCCCCCCCGTCCCGATGGCGTCCTCACAAATCCTCCCGCCGGCACGGATCAAACGGATCCGGTTCTACCGCCGGCGCACACGGAGACGGCAGACGAGGGCGGCGCAGTGAATGGACAAACGCGATACGTCGTCAGCGCACAATAGGGGCCGCCCGCACGCTTACATGTTTAAGGACAATGCGTGTACACGTACGTGACACTCAGGGTGTGCGATGTGCACCGAGGCATTCTCCCCCGAAGAATGGCGGCGGATTAGGGTGGTCATCGGCCCCGGGGCCACTGTTTGTGCGAGGGCCCCCTTACTGATCACGCAGGAAAAAAAAACGTGTTCAAATTCAGTTGCCGTGTATAAAAGCGTTGAGACGGCCTTTACTGAAACACTGCACTGCTACGGAAACGAGGCATTCGCTGTGCATCTACAAACAGCTTTTAGCTTTCTAACCCAAGAGGTAGGCCTGCAGCATCAGCAGCAGTGCGCCCTGTTTAACGGAGGAAAATTCACAACATCCCTACAGAGACACAAATCAAACCGCTCTGCAATACTCAAAAAACATGCTTGCTTTGTGCTACACAATCACATTTGTATTTAGAAATGTTGCCGCTCTGCTGTCTAGTAGAACGTTGACTTTATGAACCTGGCCACATGACATGGCGCACACATCTACCCTATCAGCTGCTTATTGTTTTTATGTTTCTTTTTATGGACCACCAATTTTTATTTTATTTTATTTAAGTGAAATTGAAAGTAGTCTGGCCAATCCAGGGCCCTCTGCACACCTGGGCCCCTAGGGTGTAGCCTAGGCAAGCCTGTGCGTTAATCCGCCTGTCTGGGAACATGGACACACAAAGAGAGAGGTGCAGATGCACATACAGTGCAGGCTCACGTACCCACACTGGCATGCAGCTCACACCCATGCAGTCGCACACACACATAAACCAATCCCAAAGTCAGCCCTGAGGACCAAGGACTGAGGACTCACAGACTTAATTGATCTCAGGTGCTAATTAACTTAAGTGAGTGAGAGTGTGAGTGTGTGAGGCCACATGGGCTCAGATAGGTAAAAACGGGATTGGGACAGCAATTGACGAGAGAACATGTTACCTTGACAACGTTTAATGACAAAGACGTTGCTGACACTCCCCGGTTGCCGGTTTGGGAATTTTTCCTTTTAAGTTTGTTGCTTTCCACACGGCCGTGGCACAGGAGACGGCTGCCTCGTTGAACATATTCTTCAATATTTACAACTTTCTTAATTACTAATCATTTCTTTGTTGTTGTTTACCTATCTAATTTCCGGATTTCCCTACGGTCTCCGCGGTAAACGTCACAGCGCTTTGCACTGTGGGTAATTCCCTTAGGTTAAGTAACTGCACTGATGCGGACCCACGGAAAGGCCTCTCGGTAAGTGTGCACTCAAACCCTCACGCCCTTTGACATTCGACATTGGGACAGCCCTAAGGCCTTACTCATTTCGCGAGAACGTGCAGCAACGTCCGTTAGTCCGTGAGTCCGAACTTTGGGAACTTTGGGCCATAGAGTCACTCAAACACAAGCTGGATGCATGGTCAAGCAAATACAATACAGCCCAGTTACTAACAGAGACGGCATCGAGAACGTCGGAACACAAAACACAAAATGAAGTCAGGACACACTCTCGTCTTTTCTATTATTTAATCTAATGACATATTGATACAAAGAACAACTTTCCTCCAGCAAGTTTTGTCACACAAATAAATCAGTTCTGCATGATATATACGTGATATATACGTGTATATATACGTATATATATATATACGTGATGTATACGTATATATATATACGTGATATATACGTATATATATATATACGTGGCACTTTTGGTGGCCATGTGCAATAGGTTGATCTGATGTACAGATTGACCAATCCGACGGCCGCTGCTGCTACTGTTAACCCTATATAGGATTATATATATATATATATATATATATATATATATATATGTATATATATATAATATAGGATTACAATCAGGGGTTTGAACAGCCCTGCCAGACCCAGGACCAGGACCAGGACCAGGACCAGAACCAGGACCAGACTCAGGGTCCTAAGGGCCCGGAGAAGCCCCACCAGAAGATTGAGCCGGACCCTAAACTAATTGTAAAGAAACCTAGTGTTTCACTGAATGTCTTCTCGGTCAGCATTGGTGTGTGTGTGTGTGTGTGTGTGTGTGTGTGTGTGTGTGTGTGTGTGTGTGTGTGTGTGTGTGTGTGTGTGTGTGTGTGTGTTCATGCAAATATGTGGTGTATGGTTATCTATGTGCATTTGTGATGTGTGTATGTGTGATCGTGTGCACAAGTGTACGTGCGCGCGCGTGTGTGTGTGTGTGTGTGTCTTTGTTTGTGAGTGAGTTAGTGAGTCTGTGTGTGTGTGTGTGCGTGCGTGCGTGCGTGCGTGCGTGCGTGTGTGTGTGTGTGGATCGGTTGCGGCACGGCAATCTCTTGTGGTGATCTCGATAGTGAAGGGGATAAAACCACCACTGAAACTATAACCAAAACAAAGCGGATGGGGGGGAGCCTGCGGTGGTCCACTGATGAAACACATAAGAGAGGCTGTTCAGCTCAGTGAGTCATGTCCCATGTCCAACAAGTCACAAGGCTTTGCTTCATCCAGTTCCTCTCCTCTCTGCTGTGTGTGTGTGTGAGTGCGAGATCATGTGTGTGTGGGAGAGCATGTGTGTGTGTGTGTGTGTGTGTGTGTGTGTGTGTGTGGGAGAGCATGTGTGTGTGTGTGTGTGTGTGTGTGGGAGAGCATGTGTGTGTGTGTGTGTGGGAGAGCATGTGTGTGTGTGTGTGTGTGTGTGTGTGTGGGAGAGCATGTGTGTGTGGGAGAGCATGTGTGTGTGTGTGTGTGTGTGTGTGTGTGGGAGAGCATGTGTGTGTGCGTGTGTGTGTGTGTGTGTGTGTGTGTGTGTGTGTTTGTGTGTCAGGTATTGGGGAAAATAAGAAAATGGGGGGGGGGAATGACATCTCTTCGGATAATGAATGGATAATGAATACAACCGACATGTTACTTCCAAACGGATGGAGGCTGGAATTCCGTCCCCTCCCACATTCCGAGTGCCTGCATGACAGTTCGGATTTTCTGACCTGGGTGGGCCAGGAGGGTGGAGTACGTAGCAATAAGCCCCAGAGATTGACCTTTTGTTGTAGACTGGGGAAGGGGAGCGCGAGCATGAGCCATTCTCTCTCTCTCTCTCTCTTTCTCTCTCTCTTTCTCTCTTTTTCAGAGAGAGAGAGAGAGATGAGATTCTTCACCAGGCTTGGAGGAGATTGGCCTCTTTTTTCCTCCACCCGTTCATCACGTGCCCGCACGGCGCGTGTCCGTTTTCAGAAACCGCTCAGCTGCTCTTCATCTGCAGCGGAAGGAGAAGGAAGGAAGGACGGATAGAAGAAAAGAGATTGAAATGATAGAAAGAAAATATTAGGAGGATCATTTGATTGTCTTCTGCTCTTCAATCTCATTATGAAGGGCATAATAAGATTGAAGTGATTTGCAATGACAAAATCAACTGAGGAACCAATGGGTCAACAACTTGGGGGTTGGTTTGAGGTTTTGGTTATGGAAGACGCATCTAACACCATTATGAATGAAGTAAAAGTACTGGTCGTGAAATGTTTATGAAAGTAAAAAGGTATTAAAAAGCACATGTACAAATCTGCAAGAGCAGCAGATGGTCTTAGGAATGTTCTAGAAGTGAACCCAATATATTTAGTTAATTTGTTCCTACAATTTAATATAATTTAAAATAGTTTTTTTCCGGCCAAGCTTAATTCAATCTGCCCACCGAAACAAGAGAACCAAATGACTCGAGTTGAGACGTCACTGAACTCCTGGAATATGGATGGATAGAAGTTTTATTTTTATTTATTTATTTAACATTTATTTATCCAGGTGAGTCCCATTGAGACATTTAGCCTCTTTCTCAAGGGAGCCCTGACATACAGACACAGAGATATTGAACAAAAAACATGACGAAGCATAGAAACCGATCACGAAGACATTGCACAAAATTTGACGAAACACAAAAACAGAGCACAGAAAAGACAGGTTCAACAAAACATGCTTAACACTGGGAAGATTATAACGAGAACAGGTAAGACAAAGTAAGAGAGATGACGCATAAAAAACACACTTAAACACACTGCAAGGTTTGTTTAGTGAAAGCATTTACAACTGTCAGATCTAAAGTGTTTGAGTATTTTTTTTTTTAATGGTTAAGAGGAATAGGAAAGTGGTCTTTCAGAGGCCGCTGGCCGCGGTGACTGGACTCTGGGGCTGTGTGAGGCTGCACACATGTGGGCCAGTGGCCCGACATGCAAACAGGTTATGCCAGCCATCAGCACACGCGTCTGCTACACGTCAGCATGGAACCCGTGCTCTATGCATCGTTAGTACGCGCTACACGTGAACCTCCTAAGATGGCGCAATTTCATTGTTTGTCTCTCTCTCGGGACATTGGGCAACATCCCGTGATTGAGATCTGAAACTCGGGATATTGTTTTCATCCTGTGTGACGGTTGTCTCCTCAGGCTAATAAAAACAAATAAACCGCTAATAAAAACAACTCCTGGCAAAAAGTGTTGCCTTGATTATTTTTTGAGCGTTTACGTGTAGTATATACTAAAACAATTATTCACCTCAGGCTCTGTGAATAGTTGTTCATTATCCCTCAAACTCTGCCATAAGGTCCTAAAGCCTCACTCCCTGGTTCTGTAGCAGCCCAGTGAAGACTAACTATAGGTGGAGTGTGTTAACAGACATTGTTACACTAACAAGGAAACGGTTAGCGACCACCGCACATGCACGCACACAGGCGCACACACACACAACGCACACGCACACACACACACACACACACACACACACACACAGGTTCAGCAATTAATTAAGAGGGTAACTCTTACAAGAACTTCCTCCCCCCCCCCCCTGCATTCCAGGGAATGTCAGCGGCATGCAGGATACAGTCTGTGCCTCACAAAATAGTAGCGCTTATCTGGATTAATCGTCCCTATTAAAGCCTTAAAACTTTATCTCTGTCGAATTATTTGAGGTGGGGGGGGGATGGAATTTATTCGGTCTTCTTAAAAAAAAAAAGGAGGGAGTCCAGGTTTTAATTAAAGAGTCTTAATCCCGGCAGTAAGACACAATAACAACACCCTGATCCCAGGTACACATGTGCTGCTGCAGGGGGCGGGGGGGGGCGGTTCCTGGGCTGGGATTCGTTTCGCCGTACCCTGGTCCTGCTGACTTCCTACCAGTGACACACCTCAGAGAGTGTCACGCTCCCACAGAGAGTGAAGCCAGAGGGACAAGGCTGTCTCACCCTGCGACGCCCAGTCGGAGGTCTGACGTGTGTGTGTGTGTATTAATTAGTTCCATGAAGAGAAATCGAGAGCAACAAGGTTGAAAAAGAAATCTGCGCTCAGCTAAAGGTCCTGATTGTTCACTAATAGCTAGTCATGGAAATTTGAATAACATGAATTACATTCAAATCATTTAATAGTTTGTATCTTTGAAAAGGGGTTAGATCATTCACTGCCACACATGTAAGGATTAATAGGTTTAAATAACCGTCAAATAAATGGAGGGAATTAGCTTTGTTCCAAAAATTTTAGATTACATTTTAGAGGAACAATATCAGCAGTTTGTGTTAAAAATAAATCATAGCCTTGCTTTGCCATGAAAGAAGCAAGGTTTGAATGGGTGTATGACTAATGAAACCCATTTCCAGATCTGAGTTAGATTAGCTAGGAGTGTGTTATTTGGAAGGCTGGCACAACCAGACGTCCTTGATTCACGGGGAACACCCAAGAAACTGCACAACACAACACAACACCCACCCAGTTCTGTAACCAATAGGCTAGCTTCCTCTCTGGGAAAGGCTCCTTGTTGGAATTTTAAGAGTTACTGGAATCCTACGGTGACTGGTTGCTTGGCCATCACTAACCAGAGACACATTGGAGATAACTAAATAGGATGTTAATAAGATTCATTATGTAATTATACAGGAAATGCTATCACCGATTTGGCTCTCTGTGTTGACTGGCCAAATGATTATTTATCCAAGATTACAAGAAATTAGATTAAATAAATTAGATTAAACTAAATTAGATTAGATTGGACTATATTAATCCCATGGAGCGAAGGGGGTGGGGGGGGGGGGCGGGGGGTAATTAGCTGGCTGTACTTTTGGACAAGCAAGAAAAGCCGATTCAGGCCAAAGTGTTCCCACTCACATCCAAACTGCAGTAATTTGCAGTCATGGGTTCATGAAATGAAATGACCTTAATCAAGAACCTTTTGGAATGTACAAGATGTTCATATTTAAACAGGGTTAGGTTTTCTCATTTGAAAGCGTTAAAGTGAGCCTTAAAGTCTTAATACATGTGCTGCACATCACAGCTCTTCTCCCTGATCAATCGTGTAGCGTGGGAGTTGAGGAGGGCGTGGCAGGTACTAGTCACCACAGTGCCAAAGAGTGAGCTATTGTTCCCGTGTTTGACGTTAAAACGTAATGACGCAAAATCTTTTGGTGGATCAATTGATACAAAAATGGATCCAAAAAAAGGGATACCAGCACAGAGGCACATTGTAAACAATTATTAACTAATATACTGTATATAGTTGACACCATTTTTTTTAAGTTAATGATGAAAAAATACTTTTGAAATTCAATTCATTTTATATTGTTTTTTATGTGACAATTTACCATTCACCATTCAGAGCATTTTGAGCAGAGGGATAGGACATCAGGGCATCTCGCTCAAAGACGCAGGAATAGACTGCGGACACTTGATGTGATCGAATCCAGAACGTTCCACCTGGGAGTCAAACAGCCCCGACTCCTAGACTTGGTTCTCCCTGTCCTCCACCCGTCCCTCTCAGCTGAGAGCTCATTATCTCTGCTCATTATCCAGCTGCTATATCAGGTGGAGGGCAGCCTGCGGAGGATCTGGAGGGCCTCCCGGTCTCCGGCCGTCAGCGGGCCGTCAGCGGGCCCCCCCGCTGAGCACCGCTGGCCCCTTGAGGGGAGGCCAGCAGTGGGGGGGCCGGCTGTTGTTGTTCAGGTTGTAAAGAGTGAACACCTGGGTAGGATGTGTGTGTGTGTCCAGGATGACATAACCCCTGCGATGGGGGGGGACAGTGCGCGGGGTACACTGGTTCAAGAACGTACCTTAAACGTGTCTACGTGGTACAATCAGAATCAGAATCAGGATCAGAATTACTTTCATTACATCTTATTGTACACAAGTACACAAGAGTGCAAATCTTTAGGCTTTGGTTCCTCAACAGCCACAAAGCAGCCACAATACAAGATAAAGTAAATACAGTTGAGTAAAAATAAAAATGTGTAAAAATAAGTAGCAACGTAGATCATGGCGAGTGTCTTATATGGTGCGTAACGGCAACATGTACACTTTCCTCGCCCCAAAAATAGCATCTGTCCTTGGCCTGATGCCCAGAGATGGTTAATTATGGCTATTACTACAGCTGTAAAAAAAAAAGAAAAAGCAGTTGTTCACAATGGATCTCTTATCACATAGCGCCTCGCAGATTGCGCGGTAATTGCTTTATAACTATTTCTATAATGGCAGAGCCACGGGGATGCGTGTCCCATGCGAGGCGGCGGCGGTGAGTCATGTGTTGCTCTGTTTGGAGATCACCAGGGATTTCACCGCTCTCTCTGACGAGAGACGTGTTCACACAGGACAGCTATTCCTGGGGCCCGGGTTACACCCCGCTGGGGCAGGGGAAACCTGTGAGACGTGGAAGCCTGTCTCTCGCTCTCTCTCTCTCTCTCTCTCTCTCTCTCT
>NC_140284.1:2156500-2164000 GCF_964030765.1 Micromesistius poutassou
AATCGTGTGCTGCTTGAAGGAAGGTGGTTCACTCCCTGAGTTGGGTTGCCACAGTGTGGCTTTAGCTCAGGAGGTAGAGAGGTAGAGCGGGTTGGCTGGTAACCGCAAGGTTCCTGGTTCGATCCCCGGCTCCTCCTAGCTGAGTGTCGTGGTGTCCCTGAGCGAGACGCCCTCACCCTGACTGCTCCTGACGAGCTGGCTGTCGCCCTGCGTGGTCGACTCCGGTCGGTGTGTGAATGTGTGCATGGATGGGTGAATGTCAGTCAACACGGTAAAGTGCTTTGGATAAAAGCGCTATATAAATGAGGATCATTTACTATTTATAAATATGTGGGTGGGAGTTGGGTGTAGGGATTGGAGGGGTGGGGGGAGTCATCTGACATGATGCATATCACTTTGTCTGTTATTCTGTATCTGTACTTGAATAAAAACGTTATTCATAGAAAGGGTCCCTTAAGAAAGTTGATTGTGTGTGTTGACGGTGGACAAAGTCAAAGGCTGTGATACCAAACCTGAACTCCTGCCGTTCCCTTGTAAACAAGGAGGATCCCACGCTGTCCGGGGCGTGACCCTGTAGAGGGCCCTGTGTTATGCTGGGAGGTGAATCATGCTCAACCAGTCTTTCTCTGTTGGAGATGCCTTCGGCAAAGGGGGGGGGAAAGCTGAGGAGGGACAAAATCACTCTTACAGAGTAGCACCGGGCACAAAGCCATGTTACATATCTCCACTCTAATTTATAACCAAAGTTCTCAGGGTCCTGAGAAAAAAAAGAAAGAGGAGGATGGCGTGTGTGTGTCTGTGTCTCTCTGCGTGCATTAGTATTTGTGTGTGTGTGTGTGTGTGTGTGTGTGTGTGTGTGTGTGTATTTGTGCATTCTTATGGAAAACAGACTCATCCCAGTATCAACAAGACATTTATTTTAGATAGAATGTGGCAGCCTTTCCTCCAATCTAAACATAATAGGTTGTTTGTATAGGTCGCCCAAGATCACCCATATGAACCTTTTATCGACTGTTAACAGAAACAGCAATACGTCACGTATGGCAAGGTTCTTGGTTGCCAAAAAAAAGGATGTGGAAAAGTGGAAAATGCAACTTTTTAGGATGTTTAACATGCGTTTTGATAACATTTCTAGAAATAAATGTGCAATTTATTTTGTAATCTTCAGTCAGTGAATGTATATGATGCATGGTGATTCATAAGGACACAGATGCATGTTGTTTGAATCTATGTATTTGCGTTGTGTCTGAGTCTGTTTCTGAGTTGATATGTTAAGAACTATTTTATGATGTTCTTTCAATTAAAAAACGTCAAGTGACCCCGGGATGATATTTATTAGTCTTTGGGACGGATTATGAGGAAATGTTTGTGGGACATAATGTAGCTTTATGACGTCTTTGCTCCTGCTGAAATAAATCCATTCCAATGGTTCCTTTTTATCTATGCAGAAGTTTAACAAGATAATCACAACACATTAATACCGCTGTTGGATGATATTCTTTCAATAAAATCTTGTATTTTCGAGTGACCCAGGGATGACATTTATTTTTTCTTCCTTGGAACGCACTAGGCCGACATGTTTTTGCGGGGCAACCCAGAAGTTTATTCTCATTTTGCTTTCATCAGAAAATCCACACCAAAGCTTAACTTTATACATACAGCTTATCAAGATAATCATGACAAATGAATGCCGCTTTGAATGTTTTTGAAGCGTAAATGCAATCAACAAACTAAAAGGCAGTTGACAAAAAAGTGATGCTCGGTTTGCTCGGTGAAAATCTAGAGTCTCTGCAGAAAGGGGGCTGCAATAAGGGCCTGAACCCTAACCCTTTAACCCTCTAACCCCAACCCTAACCCAAAAGGGGGATTTATTTGTCATGATTATCTTGTACAGCTAAATGTATCCATAAAGTTTACCTAGATGGAGATGGAGCTTTTCAGCGGAAGTCGCCATACGTGACTCACTCAAAATGTTTGTTTTCGTCGTTTTTACATTCAGCGTTTTTATTAAAGGAAAAAAATCAAACAGCTGTATTAATTTTCCTGATTATCCTGTTAAACTTAATGTATTAATAAAATGAACCTTTTCAGTGGATTTTTCTGCAGAATCAGAGCGAATATAAACTTTGTGGTTGCTCCACAAAGACACGTCGGCCTAGTCCGTCCCAAAGTCACATAGCAGCTGAGATGAACACAATGCAAAGAAAAAGATTCAAAGAACATGCGTTTTAAGGGGGTACCAGCATCTATTTGAATCACCATGGCAACGATAGAAAAATTTGCATTAACTAACAAACATCATACACTAAAAATAAAATGCACATTTATCGCTAGGAATGTCACCAAAGCAAATTTTAACACAGGTCCATCCTAAAATGTCGCTTTCTCCACTGAGCATATAACGATTGCCATCCATTTTGTTTTCGCAGACAGAACCTCGACACACAGTATTGCTGTTTTTTACGAACAGCCAATACGGGGCTAAAAGGTTCATATGGATCGTTTTGGACGACCGATACTAACAACCTATGCTGTCGTTTAGGTGGAGATCACGTGGCACGAGGAGGAGACAGGGAGTGGTGGGCTTGTGTCCACCCAGAGATGGGAGCTCATCTCTGGGCAGGGCCCTCACTCTGGGGGGTCCCCAGCTGCCTCCTCCGTCACTGGATTTGAGCCTTTGACGCGTACTTTAGCACTCGGCCAAAAAAAAAAAACAGCAACACATCTGGATGGAACCAGGTGGGATCAGAAGGGGACGGTGGGGCGGAGGGGGTGAATCTAGACTGTGTCTAGTTTGTCCGGTCTGAGGTTGTCTGTGAGAAAATGTGCAGGCTGAAACAGTGATTGTTATCAGCTTATTGAAAGGGGAAACTACAACACCTGGAGGATTATTTTTGAGAAACAGACACGGCCGGGGTCTCTGTAAAGGACTATGACGTTATTTGAAAAGATCAACATGATCCATTTAACCATTTTAACTTATGCATGCACCGTATAAATAAAGGGAAACACAATTTCTGCTTGCTTGCATTGCTGTTTATTGAAGCTTATAATATTTTATATTCAAAAGCAGTCCTTGCTTGGCCCGGCTCACAGCTGGCGTTGACATGGGTCGTGGGTGATCCCATCACAAGTGGACACTGAGTACACGTTGAGATCAAATGGCTCAGACCACATCCAAAGGGGGTCTCTGTAGTACATAACGTGTGGCCACATTCTTTGAGTAGTGTGTACGCTAATGCATCGTGGGCGACATTGAAGGGCCGACTGCTTCATTGTGGTCCTCTGCATTAGCAGAAGACGCATTCATTTGCGCGCCTTGACACTTTCGCCAAGTCAATTCAAGTCATCAAATCAGGTAAGCTGTATTTGCCACAGGACGTCTGAACATTGTGGGAAGCACAAAGAGATATATACTGTGTGTGTAACTTCAGGGGCGATTTTGTTTACAAGGGTCTGATTACCTAGTCATCTTCTTTTCATTTCCGGGTATACTATGCACTTGGAAGTGCATTTCTGTCCCCCACAAGGTTAAGAATTACAAGGCATTTGGAATTTGCAACAGGGAATCATGCACATATTTATTTGCATATAGTGCGGGGAAGTGAGTTGTCCCACGAGACTGTGTGGACCCGCATTCTAACACCAGGGGTGAGCTGACATACTTGGAGATTGTGATTGGATCACCCAAAATGCATGTTAACTCCTGGTGAGAGCAGGGCCATTGTCTGACGTCAACATAGCATTTACAACTGTTCATTTTAGCTACATGGCTAACGGTATAACACATTCTGTCATGAAGACGCACATTTTAAGGCAGGGATCTAAGTGGATTGCTCCGAATCTGCGGCAGCACAGAGAAATCTCATCTTTCATCTCAACAAGCTGAAATTGCTTTTTGAGAGTGGGTGGGGTTTGGATAGAGTAGGGAGATGGAGATGGAGATGGAGAGGAGCGGATGGGTTTTTTTTGGTTCGCAAAAATAATATATATTTTGCCTGCTCCACTGCATTTTGGAATTGTATTGGAAAGGTATACTAATACAGAAATATAAAAAAAGAAAGAAAAAAAAACTAGACCTATGCTATATATTTTATTTTATTGTTCGGTCCTTTCTTAATTATCCCAACCACGTTCAAACCAAGAGAAATCCAGTCTTTATTAAAGGTAACAGAACGTTTAATTTGGTCGTGATTTAAAACCTCCCCTCCGCCCTCCGTCGCACTGTGTTTCACCCGTGGTACCATCCGAGGACAACCGTAACATGTGAAACAGCAATTTCAGACTATATAATCTCTCCTGAGTCTGAATGGGTCACAGTGTGCCCCACAGTCCCTCTAATCCGTGTCATTGTCAGGGACATTGTGCCCAATGCACCGACCGGACTTAAGTCCCGTCTATCAGATCAGATGTGTTTTGAGGGGGAAAGAGAGTGATTGGTGGTGAAAGTCGGTGCAGGAAAATATAATAAAAAGTGAGTAGGTAAACAAACACAAGGCATGTGTGGATGTAAATACTCAGAGCTTAGCCAGCGAGGCTTCTGTCATGCTGTGTTACGTTTCTTTATGAGAACTCCCCCTGTTGGCTCCAGCTGATTAGATGTGGTAATGGCTGTGACAGGATGTGTGTGTGTTTATGTGTGTGTGCTTGTGTGTGTGCTTGTGTGTGTATGTGTGTGTGTGTGTGTGTGTATGTGTGTTTGAGTTGTACAATATGAATTAGTATGCATGACTGTGTGTGTGTGTGTGTGTGTGGGGGGGGGTGTGTGTGTGTGTGTGTGTGTGTCAGTCACACAAACACACTCACTCAAACACAAACACCCGCATCAATAAAACAGTGTGTGAGAAGGTATTACAGAAATAAAGGAAAAATCTGATTCTGATCCTTCCAAGAAAAGAGTGTTATAAGCGCTGCAGAGAACTTGCCGTCTAGACTAGATATGTCACAACTCTGGTACGTCTAGACTCTGGGGACTATGGTTCAGCTAGACTCTGTTTCGGCTAGACTCTGGTACAGCTAGACTGGTAGGGCTTGACGCTGGTACGTCTAGACTCTTGGGTCTCTGGTACATCCAGATTATGCTAGGGCTAGACTCGGGTACAGCTAGACTGGTACATCTGGTACATACTGGTATAGCTGGACTAGCTGGTCATTGTTGTTTTTCCAGGGACAGATAGATCTGGTTCCAAACTGCCAGCCAGCAAGTGCCTCTATGCCTGTGTTAGAAGTCAAGAAGAGAAAGATACCAGGATATTTGATCTGTTGTTGTGTACCTTCATCAGCCAGATTTTTTTTGGGGGGCGTCCCACGCAGACTCACACACATCTAGTCCATTTGAGTTGATCAGCAGAACAAAACTCATGTCCAGCCCCAAAGATATTCTCCTCTTCGCAATGCAGCTCCGCCTGCGATGTTGCGGTGCTGGTGGATTAAAGTGGGAGCGGAATGAAGGCTGACGCTCCACACCTTATACACCTGAGGTATATAGGGGGTGGGTGGGTGGGGTGGGCAACACGTGTTGCTTTGTTCAATGTCGAGACGGTCAGAAATGTAATTCCTATCTGGAAACGATGGTGTGATTGGAAATCAAGAATATCCTTGGAAAAAGTGTGGCCTGCTATAATCCTGCTGATTCCCAAACAAACACAAATAGAACACTAAGGGACGCGACCCTAGACTGTGGCCCACACACACACACACACAGGTGTCCCTCAGGTGAGGGACTTACCCACAGCCTCGGCCCAGGCTGAGTGGGTAAGACGCTCACCACCTCTGTGGCACTTCAGCGTTTACACCGTCCCCTTTCCATTTCGTCACCTGGAACTCGAGAGACGATAGGGGCAAGAAAGAGGTCAGGAATGTCGATGGAGGTCCTGATCACAACAACAACAACAACAACAACAACAACAGGTTCCAGACAGTGTCCCCGGTGCCTCGCCCGATCCACCTCTGAGACCGTCGGCGGCCTACATCGGGGGCGGCCGATCGGGGGCGGACGGTCGTGACTTGTTTATCCTCCGTCAATGCTTTCTCCCCAACACCGGCTAGGTCTATCTTCAACGGGGAATAATATAGTCGTCTTCTTTTCAAAGCGACGGCCCTGGGGTCTATAAAAGATCCATTGTGCCGGGGCTTTGTCCTTCAAATACCTTTAGTGCGGACACAAAGCGACAGCCGGGCGCATGGGGTGCCAGTGTAACCGGAGAGCAGGGTCCTGGGCCGGCGTGAAGGGCCCCACGTATCGGGATACTCACGGGGATGAGTTTGCTAACCTGAAGCCTCATCTGCTCCAGCCATCAATCTCCACAAGCCCTGCAGATGTTTCTTCAACCCGGCTTTTGTTGTTCTCCATTCTTTGTTTTCCCGCCCACTTCAAATGTAAAAACAACAAAAAGAGCTCGGGGCTGGGGGGGGAGAAAAACAGAAATATTGCACACAAACAGTGTAGTCATATAACGTGTCTTTGCACGCATGAAGGCCCGACACACAACACATAAAGCGTGGCCATATGGGAATCCGTTCCCTGGTTCTTCAGGGTGTCCTAAGTGCTCTGGCAGCAAGGACCCATTGTTAGTGGGTTCAAGTGTTGAAGGTGTTTTGAAGGTATGTCTGGGCGGTGTTGACAACAGGATGACTGGTGTCTTTCATCATCGCTCTCTCCCCTGTCTGAGAAATACCCCCCCCCCCCCCCACACACACACACACACACACACACTCATAAACACACACACACACACACACACTCATCTGTCTCCTCCGTCCGTGCATGGTGAACTTGTGTATTGGCACATCAAAGATCCCTTTACTTAATCACCAGAGCTGTGACCAAAAGCCCACAACAAAGGCCAAAACAGAGAGGGGGAACTCCTGTGACCCTTGACCTCCCTTACCCTGTCAGCCCCACCCCCCCCCCCCCCCCCCCGCCCCCCCGCCCCCCACCCCCCTCTCAAAGAATCCAGGCTTTCAGATGTGGCACACTTTATTATCAAACCCCCCACAACCACCTCACCCCACCTAGCCGCCAGCCTTGATCGTGTGTATCCAGCCCCCTGGTGGAGCCAGCCAGAGCAGGTGGAGACGGATGATGAAGGCTTAGGGTAACTCGATCACATTGGAGGAGCACCAAGCTAATTCACGGTACAGCGGGCGATAGAATTCAATTCAGAAGGGGAGAGAGACAAAGAGAGAGAGAGAGAGAGAGAGAGCAAGAGACAGTCTTAGTCCAATTTCCTTGTCTGTCTCAGAGCTCTGGGTTCCTAGACGATTCGGTAATATGGGAAAACCAGACAGGTCGCACAACGCTGGAATTAAAAAGTCTAGCAGGCCGTTTCTTGCGGAGGTCACTGTTTCATATACCTCAGGCAGACTCTAGTGGAACCGGAACGAAAGGGGTGCGCAGAGTCGAAGGAGAAATCCCTTGATCTCATACATCTGCGCAGCGTTTTAAGTGACACCAGGTATTTTGTGAAAGAAAAACCAGACATGTGATTGAAAAAGCTA
>NC_140284.1:2169000-2174286 GCF_964030765.1 Micromesistius poutassou
TACAGCTTATCCCGTTTAGTATGGGCCCACTTCTCATTTATAGACATTTTAACCGTCAAACAACCATCATGGGAAATATTAGTATGTTTAAGGTCAGTAGGCCTATTAATACTATATATTAATACTATTAATACTATATAATACTATATCATAGTTATTAAAACATTTACAAACATGTTTCTGGTGGATGGGTTATTTGGTGTACGTTTTATTATGTAGTATTATTCAATCTTACTAAATCGAACAACACGCATCAATCTACTACATATTTGTTGATTGGATTTGAACAAAAATAATATTACTATTCTGTGTCTTTCTGCGCACCCATCCAATCCAATTAATTTCCCCCACACCAAAAAGGCACACTGGATTCCAATACACTTTAAAATAATGAGTCCAGTTATCAGTACCACATATACATCTTGTATATGGTCCATAATCAGTTATTAGTGATTATTGCGCGCTTGTAGTATTACCATTAGCCTTCATTGTAAAAAACAATTCTGTCACACGAGGGCGGCATTTTCCAACATATTTGAATTGTAAGCCCACTGAAAGGGCCCGGGTTGCCTTTTTCGCTTTTTTTCGACATTATTTTTTTGCAATCCCTAGGCCTACGTTTGCATTAATACATTCATGCATTAAATATGTTATGTATCAGTAATTGAAACAATGCAGGACCCCCTCATTATAAATCCTATGTTTTTGCCTTTCTCCCAAGCGTTGCGCTCTGCAGCGCGCTGCAACGCAAACAAGAGATCATTGTAGGTCTATCTATTTATTAATTCATCCTTTGCTCCCTGTCCAAACAGTGTACGCCCCTATATCAGCTGTCATATATCTGTCATATATATATATCAGCTTATCAGCAGTTTAACCCAGAAAAAAACAACGGCTGTAAAGTGATGGCCTTTAATAGTGGAAATAGGATATCAGCAATTCCAATCACTTTTCTCATCGAAGTTGACAGATTTTTTTTCACTCCTTGTTGTATATATATCGCTTTAATTATATTTATTTTTCTTTTAACTAATGGCAGAGTTGAAGACCCTACCAGGAGGGGGCACCTGAGAACAATAGCGTCTCTCCACCGCCAGAGGGCGCTCTCAGCCACACACAGCGGAATCTCATCCGCTTCCATCCGCTTTGCATGGCACGAGTGAACCAATTCTCATTCATAAATCGAAATATTAGAAATGACAGAACCTCTTTTAAATTTAAATCGATACCAAACAATAAGTGAGCGCCCAAACGGATTCTTACATTAAATAATTTTAAACACTGAATGTTTTGCAATTTATTCAACATTTATGTTTCAATTTTAGTCCTCTGGCACGCTTTAGTTGAAGGTATAGGCTACTTTTGATTTTTTCTGAATAGGTAGCCCATGCAATTGTTTCCCGATACAATGTCTTGTTGATGTAGCCTATTACTGTGCATATGAATAGCCCTATTTATTAATAACGTTTGCATACATAAAAAGAAGGCAAATGAAAGCGTTTTTGGCCTATTTGTAACCCGTACTGTGCATTGGGGACGGCACAAGGTATTACGTATAGGTGCACGATTGGCTGCTTCATTCTCTCGTCAATGTTAGGCTACGTGAGAAATTATATATAAGCATAATAAATATATTTATAAAACACATAGTGTATGGCTGCTGCGGAACAAAATATAAATTATTATTATATTATTATTTGCTCATCTTTCCAGCCGACCCCAGATACCGGATTAGAGCCAGTCCTTTCCATAAACACTCACGTGAGGCCTCCTTTGGACCACCTCGACACGTTAGATAATGTCAGAGGATTGCATTATGGCACATGATTAGGAAACGGAGTTATGATCTCACTGTCACCCCCCCTCCCCACACACACACAAACACTCCCACACCAGGTGAACTCCCCCGCTTCCTCTCCTCCTCCGTTCGGCTCACCTCTCCCGCTCCATTGTCATCGACAGCGACCGACCCTTCACTTCTCCATACTCCATTCTCCCCCCCAAAAAAAAAAAAATTAATCCGTCAGCTGCTGCTCCGTTTTGTTGTTCACATTCTTCTATTGGGACCACAAAGACTCCACGGGCTCATTAAAATTCCTGCCTGATAGACGCCAGTGCGCGAAAGAAAGGGAGAGTGGGATATTGGCAGGCACCCTTCTCTGAGGACATGACAGTGGCTGGGAGCGAGGCCTGGTGAGTCAGGGTGCAACCTCAGGGACGACCACTAGGTGGCAGCACACTTGGGGCCCAGACACCCCCCCACACCCCTCCTGTTCTGTTCTCTCGCTCACTCCCATTTCTATCATCATCTCCGTTTTTCTCGCCCCCTATTTCTCTACATCCACACATCTAATGTCTACCCATTTAATGCTTTTTTGCCGCACATTTGAATAAGAACATTATGGTGAATAATGTAATTAAAAAAAATAAATGTAAAGGTGCTATACATATCAAGTGAATTATTTATAATTTGTCTAACATCTATCTATTTCACTCTCTCTCTCTCTCTCTCTCTCTCTCTCTCTCTCTCTCTCTCTCTCTCTCTCTCTCTCTCTCTTTCTCTCTCTCTGCTCCATATATATCTATCCCTATCCATCTTCTCTCTCCACATATCCCTCCATCGCTCTCCCTTTGCCTGTATTTATATCTCTCCCTCTCTCCCTCCCTGTACCTCTCTCTTTGTTCCTGCATCACAGGCCTACTTCCAATGTGTCCTTTTCTCTCTCACAAACCGGTCGATACGACATCCACCCCAGACATGCTACGTGTGAACATTCACATAGATCTATATTACCACATGGTGCATAATATTCACAGTCGAAGCACAAAGACTTGAAAAAAAGCTATCAAAAATCAATGACATGTGGGGGGAGACTGCATGTTTGGGATAATCGTGCTATAAAATACTACCTTTTGATGAGGCTACAACAGACATTCCACTTAGACTCCAAATCAATAATCCATCATCTAAGATCTTTAACATTGTAATGGATCAGAATGTACGGCACCAGTTGGCAAATGGTCAGGCGGCACTTCCCAGTAATCCATTTAGGGTTAGGGTTACATTTAGTTGCTGTGAAAATAATATTGAATTAGGAAATAGACAGACAGATGTGGGTCTGTGAGGTAAGTGTTTATAATGCCTGCGTGATGATGTGCCCAGGCCTAAAAAACATAATAACACTAACCTAAACCATCACAACTATTCCAAATGTATTAGAGAAAATGTCTAGGTCTCAAAATAAGTGATTGCAGTTCTGCTACTTGTCTGTTCAATGAACTGAGTTTAATCATTTGTTTACAAATAGTTATACTCATACCGAGACAAACTCATTCATCTGCCAATGGTAGATTTACTCCAGATAAAGGTTTTAAATAACCTCTAATATATCTATATATGCCAATCTATATATATATATCTATATGCTATAGTCAACCTTGACAATGAAAACTGCACAAAACAAATTAAATCAAATTATTGCCATTATTCTTGATGAAGCTCTTTAATAATTATGTATGTTATTATTATTACTATTATTGTCGGGGTTTTTTTTAAATATAAATTGATGCTTTAACTGGTCTGTGTCTGGTCGTTTGTTTTGTTGGCCAAATTGCAGTTATTTCCAACAGATTTTAACTATTGAGGAATGAGACATCAAATGAAACAGGCATGCACACGTGGTTTCACCCATACCCAACATGTATATACACACATTCACACTGTCGACAAACACACAAACACTCATTATCCAGAGACAACACAATAGTAAGGGTTCGGTGCACCATATAATCAGCCTGTAATAACTACTTTCTCTTCACCTCAACACTTTTCCGGGACGGCTTTGGATCCCACAACCATTCGTTGACCAATAAACCGCGTGAAATCGAACCGGATTGAAACTTTATCTAACTTTTTTTTTTCTAAAATCAACTTCTGGATTGAGTTAGGTCGGCCCATCTGGCGCAGCAAACGGCCCGACTCACCAGGGAGGAAGGGAGTCGAGAGAGAAGGAGAGGAAGGGGAGTAAAGGAGAGGGAGGAGGAGGAGGAGGAGGGGGTTGGAGTAGAGAGAGTTGGGATCGGATTGAAAACAGATCAGCCCGAGGATCTCGCCGCCGCATGTCTGGAACCACTGTCGATTGAAACGCAGCCGCCTAGTTTAACTTCTGAAACACCTCGACGCCAAAGCACTTGGAAAGGAGGGTGAACGATCGCAGTAGTTTGGTTGTAACGGCAGAGAAAAAGTTTGGTCCCGCGGAGAAGATGGATTGTAAAGACGTGCGAAAGACGCTTGCTGAACGCGCCCCGGGGTGCCGTGCACGCATCGTGTAGAGCAGCCTCCACTTGGAAACTTTTTGCACCAAAAAGTTCTCGGGAGTTTCGCGCAATGTCTGAAGTGGCTTATTTTTGCGTTTTGCGTTCCCCGTTGATCCATGTGTGAGCACTGTGCACGGTGAGCGTCGCAAGCAAAGCTTTTTTTGTTCTCCTCCTTCAGACAAGTGATTGGAAGACCGTCGTTGGGGAAGAATTGAAAAAGTAACGAAGGTAAGCCATGGTGATGCTGTCAACATAGGGCCTGCAACTGAGGCCAAAGCTTGTTCTGGAGTGTCATGCAACTTGTTTTCAGTGTTTTACATATGAGTGGCCCCGAGTGTTTTTCAAGGGAAATGCGTCTCTACTTTATTTATGGACTTTATTCTGCGTTGCGTGTCAAGGGCATATATATATAGATAACAACTTTATTTAACTTTTACTTAATATATCAGGCTCAGCTCAGGAAATGTTCACATCCCTCTTTGCACTTTGAACTATATCTGCGGTTGGAATTCAAAAAATGTGCATTCTGGAACATGATCCATACGTGAAGAGATAGAATCAGTGGATGACTGGAGCTCTGCACTAATCCATTCACACCGCAATGTTGTGATTTCCTCCACCCTCCAAAAAACATCCCCAAACTTTCAGTGGGACGTTTGGTTTTGAAGTGTTTGTTTCAGTTCAAAATCAGAAATGGAAATGTTTCTGAAAGTGTTAAGTTGAATATGTTTAAGTCCACTAATAACTTTAACACCATACAAATATTTGTAGTTTCACAAGGTTAATTGTAAAAAAATAAAAAAATAAAAAAAAATAGCTGAAGGTTTCAAATTAGGACAAATATTTGTGTTATTAACAACACTAGCCTTTGGCGTCATTTAATTGTACCATGACTGTAGCTCCTAAATTAAACATTTGGACGGATAATAATACCTAACAGTAGGGCACTATAACAAACAGGGCAATCCG
>NC_140284.1:2174486-2212400 GCF_964030765.1 Micromesistius poutassou
GTGCTTTAGTAGTAGGCAGCAGTCTGCATATTTGAGTAGAACAGAAGCAACTGAACAGAGTGGAAGGGATGGCGTAGAATATCCGGCTGACACACATAGGGCAGGCATGTTATTGCTTGTTATTGTGTTAGATTGTTATATCATTGTATCAGACTATTACTGCAGTGAGCGATCACACTAATACCTGTGCTTGTTCACATCAGCACTGTCCACGGGCACATCAGAATACTGCACTGCACTAACCCACTAAGCTAAGCGCAACTGCATAGTATCTCCCTGGCGCCTCTAGTTCATCTACTTAGTTAGTCATGTACGTTTTGGTTAGTCGTAAGAACTGGCACACGTGTCAGAACAGAGTAGGCTACTGTCAAGAAGTGCATTAATGAACAGTAGGTGCAATTAGCAATTCATTGTTGCAAGGGATAAAGATAGACGGTGATAGACAAACAGAAAAATGTAGACCAACAGAGATGGACAGACCTAGTGTTGGTCGGATAGAGATTGGCTGATTGGAGAGAATGAACAAATTCTAAGTAGGTCTAATCCTCTTTCCCCCCCCCCCCAGAATGCGGGAAGTGACCCCGCGGTTAGCAGCACCGTCAACCCCATGATCACCAAGAGGTCGAAGGTCAAGACAGAAGCAGAGGGATCCCTGCCTATATCCCCGTCCTCTCAGGTACAGAACACCATTAACGCTGGCCTCAAAGTAATCGGTCATTTTGCGTTTCAGTGCCTTGTACAAATGTCACCATGGTGGTGGTATAATGTTTTGTCTTTGTCTGTGTTGGACTTGAAGCGAGCCTCATGGTTACCAAGCTTCATCAAACATATGTGTCAAATATATACATACGTATAATATTAATATAATATAAAACAAAAGCAGAACGTAGAACGTAGCACAACGCTCCAACTTCTTCAGAACAAGAGACCTACTATCCCTCTGATCAATGTGTCGGATTTGGCCCTGATTGATGTTCAATAAGGAATGTCTTGCATGGCGCCCAGTGAGTGGGATGAATGTGTTGAGATAGCAATGATCCAGTAACAGTTTATTTGGGTCAAGATAAGCAAGATGCAAAACAGTGTGACTTTATGTAGTGTATTGACAACAGATAGAGGTGATAGATTCAGCATTGGTTTGGGATGTGTTTGTGTGTGCGTGTGTGAAGTCATATCTGTACACACAACCGTTCGCCACTTGTTTTTTTTTGTGTGTGGAAAAAAACTAAAGTTAAAACAGTCTGTGTGAAATTCTCACTTCAAAACAATAGTAACTGCTGTGTAGTAACTGCTTAATGTCTCAATAGTACCTGCTGTGTAGTAACTGCTTAATGTCTCAATAGTAACCGCTGTCTAGTAACTGCTTAATGTCTCAATAGTAACCGCTGTGTAGTAACTGCTTAATGTCTCAATAGTACCTGCTGTGTAGTAACTGCTTAATGTCTCAATAGTAACCGCTGTGTAGTAACTGCTTAATGTCTCAATAGTTACCGCTGTGTAGTAACTGCTTAACGTCTCAATAGTAACCGCTGTCTAGTAACTGCTTAATGTCTCAATAGTACCTGCTGTGTAGTAACTGCTTAATGTCTCAATAGTACCTGCTGTGTAGTAACTGCTTAATGTCTCAATAGTACCTGCTGTGTAGTAACTGCTTAATGTCTCAATAGTAACTGCTGTGTAGTAACTGCTTAATGTCTCAATAGTACCTGCTGTGTAGTAACTGCTTAATGTCTCAATAGTAACTGCTGTGTAGTAACTGTCATGTGTTGACCCCTTCAGGAGGCGTGCGGGGGGATCCTGGACCTGAACGAGGAGCTGGATAAAGACGAGAGCAAACAGGAGCCAGAGGCCATATACGAGACCAACTGCCACTGGGAAGGCTGCGCCCAGGAATACGACACGCAGGATCAACTAGTGCACGTGAGTACTTGTGGCTGAGCGGGGGGGGGGGGGGGGGGGCTGGGGGTATACTGTAGAGGGTGTCGAAACCTTCCAGTGGACTCACTCCACACCATCAAATGACCAGACTTCTTACGCCAGTTAACTGAAAGCCATTTATGAAAGCAGCCATTTCTTCCCATAAAGAAATCAAGCACCGTTTCCTTCTTCAAAAAAGGCAAACGAGTGAAAAGAGTTTCACCGAAATGCTCCTGCTAGTCATTACGGCGCTCGCTGACGGAGTCCCGGCACCAAAGAGACCCAGTAACCGATCTTTTACTGTTGGGCTTGACATGCGGCAGGTTAATGAGCCCGCCGGCTCTCCCCAAGCCTCAGCCCTGATCCCTGCAGCTGTGCACACCCCCAGCCCTTTCACCCTTCCACCCTCCGACCTCTCACCCCGAACCCCCCCCCCCCCCACTACCCCCGGCTCTCAGCAACACCCCCACCTCGTCTGCCACCTCCAAAGCCCCCGAGGTCCGGCTGTAAATCCATCTTTATGCCAGCCACTCTGAAGCTCTGAAGAGGCTCAGGCTCCATTCTTTTTTACTGGCCGAGTGAGTCCATCCCCGTTTATGGATCCCACTCCTTGACGCACCACATCGGCTGTTTGGTAATGATGGGGGGGGGGGGCTTGGTCGAGTTAAGTCGACTTAAAACTCAGTCCAAGGTGAATTTAAAAATCTGGGTTGGAGATGGAAGGAAGGAATGGTGAGAGTTTTGATCCACTCTCCTTAGTCACTACACAGTAGGCTCATCCGGCCCCTCCCCCCATCACTCACTCCAGCCACAAGCACAGACTTCACGACTACTCTGAGGTCTGGAGTCGGGGACCACGTGGCTAGACTACCTCTGCAGAAAGGTCTAGACTCAACCTGTGGGGTAGTTCACCGGGAGATGGACTAGGTGAGACCACAAAACGACCTCCCATCGCCCCTTCCCACTCGGCTAGAGGGAAGGCAGCCAACCAGACAACACAAATTGCCAAAAAATAAAACCTGCTGTGACTATAATGTTGACAAATCGCTCCCATTCACGCTTTGTCAGCCAGAAGCACAACCACGTAATAGCGGACTGCTAACAGCCAGAATCTCCGCTCCCAAAAAAAACGAGTTCCTGATTGTGTCCAGAGTTAGACACAAGAGATTCACACCAGAAAAACAGCAAAATAACACGCCTTAGCCACTGCTCTGGCTTTTACTTATCCACAATATAATCCTTCCTCAAATGGCCCCAAATGATGGCGACCCTTCAGTAGTGCGAGTGTAAAAACTGAAAATAGATGCTCGTTGCAAGGCCACACACTCCCTGTTGCCCTTGCATAAATAGATGTGGGTTAGGACTCCATCACTGAGCCAGCGGAGGAGGAAAGACGAATATGGAGGTCAGCTCCCATTTGCATTGGTGAAGAACCGGTGCACATAAGTGGGGGATTGTGGGAGTTGGTGTCCTTTAGAGGACAATGTGGCCTCCGGGTACAGAGAATATTTGCGTGTGGTGTTGGAGAATGCATGAGTGTGTGGTGGGTGTCAGCCATGGGATTTGAGGTAAAACCTGTAGTGCCTAAGGGCATAATTAAAAGCTAAGTGAAGACACAATGGCACTATGTGTAAGCTGCAATTGCCTTACATGCCTAGACAATGTCACTAAAATGATTCACTCCCTTCGCCGTGAAACAACACATCTTTAAAGTATGTTGTCATATAAAACAACATTACAGCAGGGTGAGTAATTATCACTTGTTTAACCCAACAAATGCACGCGTATGCACACACACATAGACATACACACCGTAGTATTTCACACGTTCAGACAATGTGAAGACCATTAAAACTCCTTGTTAGTCTTCAGGAAACACCAGACACAAGAATAGTTCAGCTAATGTTCAACTTATTGGCGTTTAACAGGAAGTAGTTTCATTGAGCCCAGACTGGTTTACAGATTGAAGGAAAGACAATAAGAAGGTAATAAATCTTAAAAGCATGTGTCTCAGGGAAGCCTCAGTTTCAGGATACAAGGAAGTACCATTTCCTTGTAAAACAACACACACACATTCTGAATAAACAAACATTATTGTTCTTTGTTAGTTGGATATTAACTGTCAGCCTTGATGAATGGCACCGTCACTCACAGTGTGTGTGTGTGTGTGTGTGTGTGTGTGTGTGTGTGTGTGTGTGTGTCTCACGCTCCAGTTGTGGGAAATGTCAAGCTTTTTGCCGATTCACTGCTGACACATGCGCACCCACACAAATAAACAACAACTGTGCCATGCCATTAACAAAAACAACAAGTGTGTTCCTGTTAGGCTTTGGGTCAATATAGTTAAACAATTCCTGACACAACACTATCCAAAAACACACACAGCACAATACATTAAAAGTTACCCTGATCTAAACAGCAGAACCCTTGAAAAAGAAAAAAAAAAAAAAAAAACTTAAATCTTGACCTACATGCTCCACTTTTTCTATGTTCTAAAAATTCACATTCAGCTCCAAGTCATTTTCTTTTTCTCAGATGATTTGGATATTTCTGATTTTCAATTGAATCTACGAGACTAAACAAACTAGACATGCAGGCCAGGATCTTTGGTTTGTCACACAATTCCCAACATATTTCGCTGTGATGTAAAACTGTGCAGCGGTCAGAGTCTGTGGACTGTGGACTACTGTGGACTCCCAGTCCACTCCCAGTCCACTCCCAGTCCCCTCCCAGTCCCGGTAGCTGGAACTCTAAACGTCTGCAGTCTACTTGTAGGTGTCCTTCAGCTCGAATACAATGAAAGTAAATGAAATAGGAAAAATAGTAAGTAATGCTTTGGCCTGTTGCTATCCTCTCCACAGCACATCAACAACGACCACATCCACGGAGAGAAGAAGGAGTTTGTGTGTCGCTGGGACGAGTGTTCGCGTGAACAGAAGCCCTTCAAGGCCCAGTACATGCTGGTGGTCCACATGCGCAGACACACCGGGGAGAAGCCCCACAAATGCACGGTAGGCCCCACGGTAGTGTCCTGTTTACCTCCTTGGTTCTATTGTTACTGGCTGGACAGCAGAACCGCCGCCTAGCTGACTGCTGATTCACTGATGTGAACAAACTAGGCCACACTACACGACTTTCCCCCCTCGAAATTGATTTGAATCCGTCCTTGCAGTCAGTGTGTGCATCACCTCTGATAGCATCCATGCTGATAAATCTGATTAATCTTTTTGGGGGGTTTGAAATGAGGCATTCATCTGCTGTTTGAAGATGGAATCCCGTGTCTGCTTTCTGGCGCTTCAAAGTCTTGACCACGTGAGCTTACGGAGTCTATTAAAGTAAAGATGTGCGTTGCGAAGTTCGAGTTCAGGAAGCTGAGTGACGGCATGGGCTCATGATTAACGTCTGAAGGCGAGCAGGGGGAGGGAGGCTACTTATTAACACCATACTGTGTTGTCTGTGCGCAAATCCCATGTGTATTATCTCACAGCATTTCAAAGTCTCCTCACTCCCTTTCCCTTGTCTTATATATTCTAAGAAGAGTGGTGTTCAGAAAAAAAAAAGATATTTTACTTTCATCTCCACTTTTCTGAGCTAATCGGAGTTGATCCCCTTTCTCTTTCAATAGCAATTACACTCACAAAGCCCACACTAATGGAATGCCAAATTACAGCTTGTTCAGCGCGGCAGAAAACAAAGGCTGAGCAGGGAACAGTGCAGCACTCTGTCTGCCAGACAGCGGGCCCACTCCACACCTCGCCCTTTGTTTGGATATTTAATTTTAAAAAAAGGCGTTTTTTAAACAAAATGTTAACAGCACTTTGCTTTTTTTTGTGTGGCCTGCCACAGTGTGTGGGCACGACTCAGAGACCCTGAAATTAAAACATTAGACCTTGATGCTTTCCCTTTTCTGGTTCTGGAAAAAAACAATACCGCCATATGGTTGATGGGTTCAGCTGACTGGTGGTGTTCCTCTGTCTGTCTGTCTCTCTGTCCGTCCCCAGTTTGAGGGATGTGCCAAGGCCTACTCTCGTCTGGAGAACCTCAAAACCCATCTCAGGTCCCACACCGGGGAGAAGCCATATGTGTGTGAACACGAGAGCTGCAACAAGGCGTTCTCCAACGCCTCGGACCGGGCCAAGCACCAGAACCGAACACACTCCAACGAGGTACGTTTCAAACTCAAATTAAAAATCATCACCATCACCATCACCAAGGACTTTAGTATTTTGTGTTTATGGTCGTATTTAGCATGTAATGTTATCTAACAAAAATGAGTGTGTGCAATCCTAAATTGATACACTGACAGGTGGTCTTTAGTTAAAAAAAACCCTTCTTACACGACAACCTAAGTGAGATAAAACAAAAGCCAAACTAAACACGGTACGTACCATTGAGGTAAAAAAAAAAACGACAATCCTTCCTTTTTGATAGAAACCGTACGTGTGCAAGATCTCCGGCTGCACCAAGCGCTACACCGACCCCAGCTCGCTCCGGAAGCACGTGAAGACCGTCCACGGGCCGGAGGCCCACGTCACCAAGAAGCAGCGAGGCGACGCCCCGCCCAGACCGCAGCCGCCCCGGGGGGCCGGAGAGAACGAGACCAGCACCAAGTTTGGCGGCCGGGGCTCGGATGGCAGGGCGGAGGGGGGCAGCAGCGCCTCCAGAGGTGGGGAGGACTGTCTGCAGCTCAAGTCCATTAAGATGGAGAACTCCATGGTAAGAGTCCACCGGTGGGAGTGTGCGAGAGATCTCACCTAACGATACGTCTTCGTTTGTTTTTGGTTGCGCCACCAAATGTTCTGCGTTCTGGTTAAAGTAAACTCAGTTATTACACTTTAGGTCCTAAATAGATTATGATGAGAAAATCTTGAAATAAATAATGAATACAACAATTCAACCATAAATTTGTTGAATGGATCTGCATGCTAATTTTTCACCAAAAGTGATCTGAATATATTTCCCTTTTTTACTAACACATGTTTTAACAGAGAATGTTGATGCGAACACAATCTCTGGTTTCTGCTTGAATGTACTCCTCTCTCTCTTTCTAACCTTCTTAATGGACAGACTTCTCTCAGGTGAGACTTTCAACTGCATTTAAAAAAAAAAAAAGCATGCAGGAGATGCTGCCATTTTATTTTGTTTCATCATTGCTGTCGCATGAAAATCTTATTTTTTTCCTCAAAGGAAGATTCATGTTTATTTTTGCATGGAAGTAAACTAAACTAAAGGCAGTTGTGCATGAGAACAGACACACAGGGAGACAGCATTTCATGAGGTTCCCCGACAGGCCCAGATCTGGCTGCCAGAACAGAGCTATTGTCACATAAATATTGAAAGGCTGTGAAATGTATGTGCTATGAACAAATAGGGCCAACGCCACGCTGTGATCCGTGCACTCTAGTTAATTTTAGGCCGGGTTTGAATCGTCGTCGCTGGGCTTCACAGAACTCATCCATTATCTACCCGTTTCCGACCGGCAATAAATCAGAGCCATCTGTGATCACTGATGTTATAGTGCTTTTGATATTGCAAAAACCCTTCATTACCACAATCATAATTTGATACCAGTTAAATATATTAGTCAGGAGAGTGCTTTATACTTCACAAGCAAGGAAAAGAGAAGAGAAGTTAGTTGTTTTTATAGCGTTGTGAGATTTCCATTTTATAATGGAAATCGTTGAAATGTTGAAAATGGTGTCTTTGAAGGTTTTCTTTTCTTTAATTGTTTTACCGCTGGCCAATTTCAAATGCACTGAGTAGCAATACATCAGAAATTTGGATATTCTGACTATTTAATGATCCCAATACCCAATTCCTTTACACTGGTACAAAGAAATGCAGATTTTCTGTTTATTCTGATAAACATCATCGTCATCGTCATCATCATCATAGCAACATATGACCCGGGTTTCAAACACAACTCATACATCCTGTAATCACTTGATTTCCTTTACCTACTCCCCCATTTTTTTCATGTTTGGTTTCAGATTTTATCCAGAGTTTCTGTGTCTCAATCCGTCGTTCCAATGTTTTTTTTTTGCAAAAACAAAAGCGGACGAGAACACGAGTTGAGATCTTCATTCTGACTTCTGTTGATCCTCCTCCTACCCCCCCCCCCCCCCCCCCCCCCCCCCGCAGACATACCAGTCCAGTCCTGGCGGCCACTCGTCGTGCAGCAGCGAGCCGTCGCCTCTCAGCAGTGCCAACAACAACGACAGTGGGGTAGAGATGGCCCTCCACAGCGGGGGCAGCTTCGGGGACCTGAGTGCGCTGGAGGACAGCCCCATGGTGGAGTCCAGCGTCCCCGGCCTCGGCGGGCACCAGGCCGCGGTGGGGCTCCAGCTGAGGAAGGCCGGCGGCCTGGGGGGGGGGGTCCACTTTAAGTTGGAGAACATCAAGAAGGAGAGGCTGAAGACCGTCCGGGACGAGTGCCCCTGGGCCAACTCAGCACCGCAGCTGCCGCAAGGTCACCGTAGCAACAGCACCAAGCTGCTGCCAATGCCTGCCATCGGTAAGTTCCCGGGACTCGAGGGAACGGATTTACTTTATATAGTATTTTTTTTAAAAGCTCTTATTCAAGAGGCACCATGGCTTGTCCTGTTTTTCCGGTGTTCAGTCCCTCACACATAAAATGTGTTAAAGGAGTATGCAACATTCTAACGGATTTACTTCATATATACTGCATATGGTTGTGTATATATATATTTGTCAGGATACGTGTGTGATTTGCAGTATCTCACATTTTCCTCACCCGCTAGGTTCCCTGTTGGAGAGCTCCAATCTCAACGGCTCCTACCCTGGCCAGCGCATCATGGACCCGTCCACCTGCGAGGTGACCCTGCTGAACCAGCTGAACGAGCGGCGCGACAGCACCACCAGCACCATGAGCTCCGTCTACACACTGAGCCGTCGCTCCTCCGGGATCTCGCCGTGCTACTCCAGCCGCCGCTCCAGCGAGGCCTCCCAGTTCGGCGGCAGCAGGCACAACAACATCAGCTCCGCGGACTCCTACGACCCCATCTCCACGGACATGTCTCGGCGTTCCAGCGAGGCCAGCCAGTGTGGAGGAGGGGGCGGCGTGAGCGGCGGCGGTGGAGGAGGTCTGCCCAGCTTGCTCAGCCTGACCCCGGCGCAGCACTACCGTCTCAAGGCCAAGTATGCAGCCGCTGTCGGCGGCGCGCCACCGACCCCTCTGCCCAACATGGACCGGATGAGCCTGAGGACACGCATGGCGCTGTACGGGGACCCACAGGACGCCCCGCCTTATCAGTTCAACCACCCGCATGCCGGCACCGCCCCGCGGCGTCGCAGTGACTTCAGCCACGGGTCCCAGAGCATGATGCCCCATGAGGTGCCCATGAGCCTTCCCCGACGCGCCAGTGATCCGGTGCGCAGGCCGACCCTGGAACCCCTGTCCTTACCCAGAGGGCAACGCTACAACAGCATGAACAGCATGAACCCGATGAACCCTCCCGCCATGCAGGAGCACTACCGAGGCCTGGGGTCGCAGGTCTACACCCGGTCCGACGGGAGCCTGCAGCGTCACCCATTCGCACCCAGGCCGCCCAGTATCTCCGAGAACGTGGCCATGGAGAACATGGCTGTAGACGGAATGATGGTGGGTGGAGATCAGCCAGCGGAGGACGATATCGTACTCCCCGATGATGTAGTGCAATACCTTCGGTCGCAGAACAGTGGGCCCTCAGGTCAGAGTGTTGGCCAGACCCAGGGCTATCAGCCAGGCACAGCCCATCAGCAACAGACCTTCTATGGGCAACGGAGAATCGCCATGGTGAATGCCAACATGCCCCTGACTGGTCAGGATTTCCAGTCTTGCCAGTTGAGCCCTGGAAGTTCCCAGCAGCCCTTCCAAACACCATCAGACCGCATGAGCAAGAACAATATGCCGGTGCAGTGGAACGAGGTGAGCTCTGGCACCATGGAAACAACAGCTAAGCTCAGCAAACAGCCACATCCTATTAGGGGGAACCTAGCGGTGGTACAACAGCGACCGAATTTCGGTTCATTCCAGGGACAAGGTCAAGGCCTTGGAAGCAACCAGCAAGTGATGCCTATGAGTCAGAATATGGCCATTCAGGGTTATACACACCGCAACAACCAGAGGATGATCAACAGCTCATTACAGCAGCAACAGAGGCAGTACAACAATGTGAACTTGAATGAGCAGATGAGTCCCCAGCAAGGCTTTGGCCAAGAGGTGGCACCAAGTTCTGTACCTGGAAACGCCAGCATGAGACCGCCATTTAATGGTATGATGGATCAGAACAATCCAGAAATACTGGGGTTCAGATCACCAAGGACTCAGTTTGATGGCTATCCTCATGGGAATCTTGCTGAGCAGCAGCAGAACTTGCATGGTATTCACCAGCAACATGCAGGCCTTCAAAACGGAGGTAGGGGAATGCTCCAGCCCAGGCCTCCGATGGAACCTAAATCCGTTGGCAGACAGCATTCCGTGTCTGGGGCCGTCATGCAAAGCCGGTTCCCCCAGTCCTCTGAATTCATTTCAAGCAACGCCAACAACACTTCCGAAGCAAGCCCAAAGAGGCCCATCGTCAGCTCATCCGAGAACCCCAACTCCACAATGTGCTACACAGGCCAGATCCACATGTTCAAACCCAATTCAGGCAATTTTGACATCCCAATGTCTCCCTGTGCCAGTCAAGTTGCCAACACCGCCAGTACTGCAGTTGCCAACATGGCGTCCCCAGGAGTCAACCAGGTCACCAGCAGCACAGTAGATTCATCCACTGGTGGACCGGGGGCCACAGAGCATGCCCAGATCGACTTTGACGCCATGCTGGACGATGGGGATCACTCCAGCCTCATGTCGGGCACACTGAGCCCCGGGCTGCTCCAGAGCCTTTCTCAGAGCTCCTCGCGCCTCACTACCCCACGCAACTCTGTAACACTGGCCTCTGTACCGGCAGGCATCAGCAACATGGCAATCGGTGACATGACCTCAATGCTCACCGCCTTAGCCGAAGAGAGCAAGTTCCTCAACATGATTAGCTGAGAGGGCTCAGAAATGCTAGGCCTTGAATTCATTTCTTACATTAATTCATCCACCTCTCATTTTGACATCAGCAATATCATCAGACATTATCAGACATTTCTTAAAAAAGGCACTGAATCAGCAAAGCAAAAGTTGTAACATAAATGAAACAAACTTTTTTTTTAACAATCTGTATCTTATGCTTATCCTATAATATTTGCTTGCGATGATAGTATTTGCATTTTTTTTTAAATACACATGGGGTTGTGAGATTTTTATATTGCTGTTCGAAAGCCATACTTTTAAACAATGAAAACCATGATAGACCAGGGTATGAAATGCATAGCGAAGCAATGGTTATGGATCATAATGGTGTTAATGGTGTTGAACAAAACAATCCTCTTGAAAGCAGTGCACTGAAAGCAGTTCTCATAGTGCCTTGCTGAAATCAAGTGTGTGCATTCAAAACATGATGAACTGGACTCTGAATGACAACAACACTACCAATGCAGAACGGAAATATTATCAGTTTTTTATCAGTATCTTAATGTCATTTAGATTATGTTGTATGGTACCCGCTTTAAATTATGTAAAAGACATGAGCATTTGCATTGATGTAAAACAGGGAACCAAGACTCTCGATGCCGTGAACGTTGACTATCGAATGCTTGCCGGGCACTTACTGATTCCACAGTGCACTGCAAAACCAGATCTCCTTGGGTTGACCTCTGAAATAGAGGAGGTTTCTATTGACATACCCCTTTTCTAACATCACCGACTGAATGAGAACGACAATGCCCCCAATGCTCTGTGTCAAAACTGTCATGACGCATGGAATCCCTTTAAAGACTGGAAAGCATCAGAAAGAATATACAAGTACCTCCTTTTTCCCCTCAATGGACACCCAACTCTTTATTAATTAATTTGACGAAAGAAATAATGCTCCTCTTTAGCCCAGCACTGCAGGGAGCTTGGGATAAAGGGCAGAATGGGTGATAGCAACAAGACTGGTATGGTATGTTTAGGGACAGAGCGTCAGTTCTGGTGTCCATTCAGTTTTATTATGTTTCTTTAAATCTGATAGTATCCTTTAAAAAAATAAATGTTACAGAGTATGTTACCAGTGATGTGTACTACTCTTGGTGTATGTGTGCTTGTGTATGCGTGAGTGTGTGTATATAGCTTTTGTACATTTCAAATACAGTATCTCTTCTTTTTACCTGTTTAAATTCAATGACTTGTGTCGTGTCTTCTTTTAAATCCTGAGAGCTTTTGGTGGACCACCAGGTCAATCCCTCCAACGGGAAACTAAAAGGGTCGTGGCCACAGGGAGAGGAACATCTAGTCTGTCCATCACGTGGATACGATCACAGAGGGTGTGGGATCACGGTTATCAACGGTTATCAGACAGAGAACTCAAACCCTCAGACGGCCCAAACCTTATCCTCCACATTTAATATTTTATTAATCTATTAATTGTACATGAAAAAGTACATATGCCTCTCTGCAACACATAACTACAGCACACAGAACCATGATGTAATAAGTTTAGTATTACATTTCTTGTTTTCACCCTTTTCAGCCAGTGGTTATCCTTAGCGGAATGGAAAAAATATTCCTCTTCAAAGCCAACTTCAGTGTATTCCCTCATTAACATAGTTTCCTGAAAGAATAATGTACATTATTGGATATCTTTGTTGTTGTGGTTTTAATCCCATAATGTATTTGGCCTACTTGCAAGTGTATCAAACGAGGGGGAGGAAATATGCTCCTGTCTTAAAACCCATCAAAAACGGATATGCGTAACAGCCAAAAAGCCTTCATAGCGGTTTCTAAAGTTAGCCGACATGTAGTCCAAAATTAACAATGTCAGATGATCTCTAAGGAAACTAAGCAAGAATGACAACCAGTGTGTGTGTGTGTGCGCGTGTGTTGGTGTGAGATTCTGCAAGAGCGTGCATGAATGTATTTTGAATCGCACTTGTGTGTCCATGCCACACGCACATATTAGTGAGGGGCGGGGGGGGGGGAGGACTTCTGGGTAAGACGCCCTATGAGCTACGCTTCAAGAAAACCATAAATATATTTTTAATTGGACAGCAACACCAGTGGAGGGCCCAGTGTGAAGTGCATCCCGCTGATTGCTACCCCCCCCCACCCTGGAACTCCCAGTTCACCCAAAGTGGAGGGGCCCGCATACAGCCTGAGGGCCCCGTATATAGCCGGAGGGCCCGGAGACCCAACCAAAGGGAGAAAGAGAGAACACAGCCTAGCTGATTAGAAACAGACGTGTTGGTTATTATTACACGAGCGCATGAGATATGAGGCGATAAACTAACAGGACAGATGAGCTAGCTGATGGCTAAATTAGTCCTACACTATAGCGCCAATATACACTGGGCCCCTTTGACTCACCTTAGCGCCGGCGCTGGCACTGGGGTTAAAACGGTTTGTTCTTCCAGATGTTCAAGGAATAATGTTTTTTTTTAATTCAAGTATGATGTTGTTGTAGCCTACGTCATAATAACTGCTGTTTAGCCTGGCATCAAGTAGATGGCCGCCCATCTCCATTTCCTCTCTGCGCCCGCTGCTCTGTCCATCCCTGGTTTTAGGCTAGTTTTCAAACACACAGTTTAAATAGCTGTAGGTACGATTTGAGAGCAGAAGAGCACGATTTTGAAACTAAACAACCCAAAAAACATCCACTCCCTCTCTTTTCCCTCCGTCCCTTTATTTCTCTGCCATGGATTTCCTGTTGCATTCACGCACCTGTGACGAGACAGATTTGCTGTCCCAACCAGAGAAGGGATCCCCTGATTGGTCAGAAATGAGCCAGGAAGCCAAGGAGATAGATTTCCTCATAAACAGGCAGTCAACTCAAAATTGACAAATATCTCTTAAATCTTACCTACAGCACCTTCAATGTTATGTAAACATATTCAGAATTTAACAGTTCTTCTTGTGTCCCTTAGTCGTTTGGGGGCCTGAAGTGTTTAATTACCCAACCCTTGGACTCAGGGGTCGAGACAGAGCAGTAAGACAGGGAGAGGAGGACCATCCCATTCTCAACTCCTTCCTTGGAATCTTCTCTGGCCAGCTGTCATATCTCAAAGCAAAGCCGTACGAGCCTAGCTGTCTCTACGGCAACAGTGACCCTGGTTAGCTGTTGCTTGTTGAAGTATGCCTGCTAAAATATTAACACCAGTAGACAACACAACACACAGTGTGCACCGGCAGAGGGGTCTGGTTGTAGGAGATTGTCCAACAAGAGCCTCCCCTTTAACAGTGATGCTTGTTGTACCATTAACAGCATTAATCCTACCTGCGGCTTTCAGATTCTGCAATGTGAACACAAGGCACACACCGATTCGCGGGACATTAATAAATGCATTTGTCTACAAGAAAACAATTGCTTGATGGATGAGCCATCAGCGGGGCTAGAGGAAGTGAAAACCAAAGACAAATCAAAGACACAAAAATCAAAGACATTTCAAGGCTCATTTTGCCAACGACCGAAGTGTGTCAGTTTCTGCCCTTTGACCTCTAGGTCGTCATAATGAAGCCATTCACCACACTGAAGGGCCCTCTCTCTCTCCCGGCCCCTTTCCTCGCCTTGGGCTCCACTCACTTTCTGTCATCGAAGACTTCCAGCGAAGCCCCCCCATTCCCTGACACCATGCACCCCCGTCCCTTCTGAGCCAAGGTTACCTTCTCTCTCTCTCTCTCTCGCCCTGAGAGAGCATCGGCCCCTATGTTCCTGTGGGCCCCGGAAGCACTAGGGTTATGACCCACCCACGCACTACCCGGAGCAACGCTCTCCCATGCATGAAGGGCCCCATTGTGGCCCTGGCGAGCGTAGAGGGACCCCGGACCCCCCCCCCCCCCCACCCTCTCTCTCCCACTTCCATCAACCAGCCTCACCCTTCATCACCCAGGCCAGGGTGGAGGTCAGGAGCTCGGGGCAGAGTGAGCCCTGCGGAATGCCATTAAAGTGGTGCCCGCCAGAGCAAGGGAGATTCTTCTGTTTCTGATGTTCTCAAGACGTGCTTTATGAGTCAGTGGGAGTGCAGTGCTTGGATGGACTGACCTCAGAGCCGCTGGTCAGTCAGGGGGGAGCTCCTTTTTCCTCTTGTAGCCGGCGTTAGAATGTACGCCCTCCACTCCCTCCTCCCTCTGCCTTTCTCCTCTTTGAAATGAATGAGTGTGTCCCTCTTCTATAAGCAGGGATGGATCACAATGTCCACAGAAATAAATGTTCACCGCTGACTCCCTTAATGCCATTACTAATCATAGCTAGCAGACATCAATGTTATTCAACAAATAAAAGTATTGCTTGCTTTCGTACACTTTCTTCGGTACATTCCAGCGTTTCCATCTAAATCCGTTTTTTGGTACATCTGCTTGTGTGGTAAAGTAAATGTACTGAGCAAAGACCACAGAGGCAGCACGGGGTTCTGTTTCAGACTTGCGGGTTTGGCTGGTCCTTCTCTCTGGACTCCTGGCCTTCCAAGAAACCTCCCAAAACCTTGAGAAAATAAATCAACGTTGCATGTACCATGATGAACCCACGCATGGTGAAGAGCAGCTGCATGTTCAAGCTCCTGGATGAAGGCTCACTGGAGCTGGTTCTAAGTGGAGAGGAAGAGAGAGATACCTGGTATATGGATAGGTAGACATGAAGAGGTAAGGATATATATATATATATATATATATATATATATATATATATATATATATATATATATATATATGGATAGATATACTGTATATGGGTAGGTCGAGGGATGGATAGAGAGAACGATAAAGAAATATAAAGAATGAAAAATTAAGTTTTTATCGCTCCCAAAGGTTTTTCAGCAGCATACCAATTAACATTAGAGAAAAGGAAACAGAATACAGGAATAAATAGCAATAGACAAACAAAACTGAACCTGTTGCCCGACCTGCTCTTTGTATTAATGCACTGGGACCAGCGCGTCAGATGTCAACTTTACCTTCCGTAAAGACTTACGACGGAGAAGTTGTTAAGGAACAGCTCTGCTCCAAGAGCTTGTCTGATACCCCCACAACCGTCAATCACATGCAGACTTTGTGTGGGGAAAATCTTGAATGAAATGGAAACACAGTGAGACAGTGAGATTCATTTTAGACAGTTTGCAGGCACATCGCACGCACGCACACGCACACACACACACACACACACACACACACACACGACTCACGACTCCAGAGATGCTGCATGGCCGGTGTGTCTCTTTCTTTGTGCGCCCAGCTCACACGGCGCGCTTTGGAAGGAATGCTAAATGAAGCCGCACAGCCACCGCTGCACATTAAACCAAGAGGACTCCAGCTGGATCGCGGTGCGTCCCAGCTGCAGAGCCTTGCTCTTTGGCACCGCGGACAACCCCTAGCCGGGCTGACAAATCCCCTGAAGACCAGAGAGTCAAGTCTCCCCGACGGACCCCAACCTAAGGGTTAGCCTGGCAATGAACCAAGGCTGCACAGAGCTGGCACTGTGCCAAACTAAAGGTTAGCCCGAATTCGACAAAGATCGACGAGTTATCTTTGCATTGAGAAAAGCTACAAGTTAGCTTTGGGTTGAGCCAAGCTAAAGGTTAGCTTTGCGTTGAGTCAAACAAAGGGTTAGGAGTAAGAGAGAAAACATTCAATTCAATTCAATTTGTTTTTCAGTATTTGTATAGCCCTGAATCACAGGTACAGTCTCAAAGGGCTTAACAGTCTGTTTATGACACCAGTCATTATTGGCTAACATAGGTTGGTGCCTGCAGTGAAATACAGTGACATTCAAAAATAACTATTATTTGGAAATATATATATTATACAAGATACACATGTCAAATGGGTCATTGCAATGAGAAGGGAAGAAACTCTTCCACACCAGGCGATCTGGTACTCAAAAAGAGAAAAAATTAAATATTACTCATCAGCAAATTCATGTCATGTCACATGCACACACTCCCAGATGCTTGACGCAGGTCACATGGCCTGCTGGTCTAAGGGGCTCTACGCAAGGTACAGTGACCACTTCCTTCACAACAACAGCTGTCTCTCACAGCCATCTGGTCAGCAATTGTGGGGATTTTGTACAAAGAAAATATGCTTTGTTGAAAGCATCGTTCTGAAATTGATTCAAGAGCCCATGACTGCTATCAATCAATTTAGACAAATAGGCAAAACGATCATGACTAAACAATATAAATTAATGGTGCCGTTGCCATTTCGAAGTACGAAGGAAGCACAGTCCTTAATAAAGTCTCATAATTAAACTTTCGAAAGGTTACATTTTATACATTGTAAAGTTGGACATAGTTGTTGCTGATAGCTACAGAGATGCCTATACTGTTACTGCACAACCCAACACAACAGTTTGTGTATCTACACAACAGCAGAAGTCACGGACCAAACTGATTCGATTATTTTTCAATCCTTGTGGTTCACGGGATCTGTTCACTGTCCACGCTGCTTACAGCGTCTGACGTCAGACAAACATGGAGGTAGAATTGTCGATGCTGTGTTTTAACAGATGAGCCAAGTGGCAATGTTACAACACTTTATTTAAAAGGGAATCCTTCGCGTCACACAGCGACAACCTGCACCCCCACAGCCCTGGAACTAACCACACATCTTTTATTTTTCAGTGCTCAGGGTGTCGAAAATTCGCTGAGATAAGACTCTGCAACCAGGTCAACGTCCACGTTGAGACCTCTGCTTTTAGCACCCGGGGAGGTGACAAAATGTCCCATTTTAGGTGGCAAAGCATTAGCACCCATGACATCTCTCCCGCTACATGGGTGGGGGGGGGGGCGTGGGGGCCGTAACACTTGTGCTACAACACGCTTTCTCTATTAAAGTTCTCTGATAGATGGTGTCCGGCCCTCTGGCAAGCACAACGGCGGACCCACACAGACGTCATTCCAGAATAACGTTGACCAAATACCAACTCTGAAAGTTCATATTTTCAGCAGAACAAACACAGCCTCGTGTCCTCCTGACGAGGTTGCCAGAGTGGAGCACCAGCCCATTCTAAAGTGGACCCAGACACTGTAGGAGAACGTGTGGCTGTGACTCTGTTTAAACTCCTTTTTCCAAACAAGCGTTCCATTCTCCGATAGCCTTCTTCTGCCACGGGTTGTTTCCGGCGCCGCAGTACAGCCACCTCCCTGGACGTTGTGCCGTTACCGACCACCGAGAGGGATTTCCCTCAGCAACCAACAGGCAAGCAACCAACAAAAGCACTAGCTGACGTCCCTCTATGAGCCCTGGGGGGGGCGGGGGGGGGGGGGGGGGGGTGGTCCGAGCCGGGGCGGGGCGGGGGGGGGGGCATTGGGGAGAAGGGTTACTGCCTGAAATAATTGCGAGGGAAACAATTTCCAGCAGATGCCTGTTTGGACTTGGCTCCACACTCGTGTCCTTTTTAAATACAGTGATTTGATTGGAAAACAAGCAGCATGAGATGGGCTGGCAGCCAGCGGGACCATTCAGCCTGGGGGGGGGGGGGGGATGGGGGGGGGCCTCTGTAATGACCCCCAGGGGTCGCTGGGTCAGTGGAGTAAAAGCAGATCAGAGAGCACGCCGGACCTCGGGGGCCAGGACAGGCCTCATAAATCCAGCCCCCAGTCTCACAGGAACACGTCTTTTTTTTTTTTTTTTGGACTTTTTTTGTCTTTTTCTTGCTCTGCCATCAGAAATGAAACACAATCACAGCCGCCGCATTGTGCCCGGGCGCGGGCGCACGAGAGAGGTCGTAACTCACCGCTGCCGGCAGAGGCGGGAGTAAGGAGGACATGGGTCCGGGCCGCGGGCAGGAAGGTCGGCGGGGTCATGTATTTGAGTCCCGCCGGGCACTGCCTCATGGGAGGGTTGTGGGAAGCGGTGCTAGTAAAGCGTCCATACATCCAAACACACACTCACGCCCCGACAAGGAGACCGTCTTTGGCCCCCTTGTGTCTTTTCCTTTGACTTCATCGGGTGAACGCAGGAGTTTGTCATTACTGTCATTACCACTTACTCAGCAGAAACATGATATATATTTTTCACATGATATATATCTTTTTTTTAATATAAAACTAATAAAGTATAATGTCATCATTACTTTATAGGCAAAGATAAACAAATCATCAAATCATCATTCAGAGTACAGGGTTAGGGAGAGACAGGAAATAAAGCAGTTAGTTCTGGGGGTTGAGGGTATGAATGAAGCTTCAAAGTTTGTCATAAAAATAAATCTGTTTACAATTCATCCACAGCAGGCTAAAAGCCCTAGCTACTGTTCGCCCTAGTGTAGTGCGCCCTCTACTGGAAAGATATTAACAGAACTGTCAAGATCCTTGAGTCCGTTTTTGTTTGTTGTCGTAAACTAGGTTTCGCTGGCTAGGAAATGTGCTACCCGCAGTTAACGGAGATTAATAAGTTACTTCTTTAATCAACGTGATTCGTCTTTTTTTTTTTTTATCAATGCCTTGGGGCTACGTCACTCTGAGAGATGCGCATGGACAGATTGGTAGTGACACAGCCGATAACCTATTCGTGAAATCAAAACACCAAGCTCATTGATTTAACGAGGCAGGGTACACAATCAATAACCTTTATTTTCCCTCGAGAGACACTAAGGTTTCCCTCATTTACAGTGACGACGAGCATACACCAAACACAATAACAAGGATAACATCATAAAAATTACAATAAAAATATATATAAAGTATATACAATACAAAAAGAGCAATTCAGAAATCATAGATTTAAATTAACCAAACGTAGGAAGAGCAGTCAGCACACCCTTTCCCGAGTGTGTAGCCTATTGACTTCTGTTGATTGAAATGCTCATTGGAAGCTTCCTATTTATGTTTATACGCGGTCTGTGTGGGCGAATCTTAAGCAGAGATTACACCAACATTCAAAAAGGGACCAACTAAAAATTACTTTAAGTCCACTTCGCCCAACATCACATCTCAGACCTGTCTCTCTTTGGCCTGGAGACCAACGTGACTTGGTCTCTTACCCTCTCAAAGAAGAGCAGCAGAGTGGAGGTTGATTCAAGCTCTCCTCTTCAGCCTCTGCACCAACTCTCTCCCTCATCCCTTAGGTACAGTCACCCTTCATTCCCAGATCCATCTCTATCTTCCCCTCGTCCCAACCACATCTATCTCCTCCCCCTCTCCTAACCATAACCTCTCCCTCACCCTCTCCTTTCCATAACCTCTCCCTCACCCTCTCCTTTCCATAACCTCTCCCTCACCCTCTCATAACCATAACCTCTCCCTCACCCTCTCCTTACCATAACCTCTCCCTCACCCTCTCATAACCATAACCTCTCCCTCACCCTCTCCTTACCATAACCTCTCCCTCACCCTCTCCTAACCATAACCTCTCCCTCACCCTCTCATAACCATAACCTCTCCATCACCCTTTCCTTTCCATAACCTCTCCCTCACCCTCTCATAACCATAACCCTTCCCTCACCCTCTCCTTTCCATAACCTCTCCCTCACCCTCTCCTAACCATAACCTCTCCCTCACCCTCTCATAACCATAACCTCTCCATCACCCTCTCCTTTCCATAACCTCTCCCTCACCCTCTCATAACCATAACCTCTCCATCACCCTCTCCTTTCCATAACCTCTCCCTCACCCTCTCATAACCATAACCCTTCCCTCCCCCTCTCCTAACCATAACCTTTCCCCCTCCCCCTCTCCTAACCATAACCTTCCCCTTCCCCTCTCCTAAATATATCCTCTCCCTTCCTTCCTGTGCTTTTATCTTCCATTCCATTTAGAATTTATTTTGAGAGTACGTTTTTTGGTTACGTATTTTGCCCCCCCCAACATTTGACATGACATTTATGAGACATTTGTCTCTACTCACAATGAACTAATGTTCCTAAGGAACCCATAGCATGTAACAAGCTCAATCAATGTAAGGTGCCCAAAGGCGGGGATAACTTCACCAAACTCGGTGTACTTAAAGAAACATAGTTCATGGTTAACCAGGCTAATGTTCATCCAAATAGGACCATAGGGGGAGCTACAGCAATCAATTGAAAACATTAAAGATGCATAACTCCTCAGCCTTTTGACGTCAGGTCATGAAAGTTTGTTCGCTCATCACCAGATCCAAGCGGAGACCATTCCAGTGTTGTCAATCGTCTTCCAACAACAAATATCTTAAAGGGCTCTCGTCATGCCACCAGGTGTGGGTGTGATTAGCTGTTACAAGCCACTTAGCACAGAGTAGTGATGGGTCGTTTGCGAACAAATTTTTTGAATGAACGACTCTTTAACAAGAACGAACCGACCTGATTCCCCGTTTCAGTTCGTCTCGTTCGTATCGTTCGTTCTCCGAGACTCGACTTGACTCCCAGCTCCACCCACTAGTCCACCTATGGTCATGTGATATCTATCTCTCTCCCTCCCCTTTCTCTCAACTCTTATTCTGGCTCTCACCCCCTCTCTCTCATTTCATCTGGACAGCCTTTGCCAGAGGAGGTCAGGTGTGTTGAGCAGTGATGAAGAACACATGCGGCCAGTGGCGGTTCCTCTTCCTTCTCTCCCTCTCCACCATCCCACCACCGCCTGTTGAGGGCTGCATCTATGGCCTCAGATTGGTCCTAAGGTATCGCATCTCGTTAACTTGGGATGCCGCCAATGACTACTGTAGGTCAGTCGGTGGTGGAAACGGCGAATTGGCCATTGCGAGGAATGCTCTTAACGTATCATCCATCTCAGAGATTTGTTCTTCTTATTGGACGTGCTTTGTCGGACTCCGATTAGCGCAGGACGGCGTGTGGATGTGGAACAACGGTCAGGATAACGCCCTGCTTGACACGACCTGGTATGTGAAGTATCCGAAGGCTGACAAATCCTGCGGTGCCGTACACGGGCGCCAGCTGGTCAACGTCGATTGTCTCGCGCGGCCGTACTACTTTCTTTGTGAGCATAACCTGGTGTTGGAGGAGGAGAAGACGTGGGAGGCGGCTCTCCGCCACTGCAGGGCCCTCGAACCGGACGCATCGGATCTGCACAGCTTCCGCCGCGGCGCAGAATTATCCTACGCCCAGGACGAGATGGCCCGGACGCTGACGGAGGAGGTGTGGATCGGCCTGCGCTGGCTGGCGGGCCGCTGGCTGTGGATGGACCGGACCGCCGGTGGCAAAATCACCTTGGCCGGGTGTCCCGTCAACGGGGCCCACTGTGGGACTCTGTCTGGGGGAGGCCAGCAGGCAAGGAACTGTATGGAGAAGAGGAGATTCTACTGTCTGAAACGGGCTTAAGTTTGATCATGGCGATCTCAGCTGATGACTTGGTTACTTTAGTGATTCAACAACATAGCTGAAAGTTTTTGTGCTCATAGATTCTAGGACCATGTTAAACCTCAAGGCTAAGCTAGTAGGTCATCAATACAATAGTGTCATTGTGTGTAAATGTTGTAGGCAACTGTTAATGGTTTAATGGTCATGCATAGACATAAAAATAATAAGATTATGGTCACAAGTAAAAATATTAATTCAGACGTATGTATAGGATTGATTATAAAGATGATATGATTAAAGTCAACGTAAAAATTCAAATTCACATGTCTGTATAGGATCTGTTGTAAAGTTAATAATATAAATGGTGTTATCATATATAACTGTTGTATGTGGACTTTTTTTGTTTCTATGATATTCAATCTGAGATGCAAACTTGAATATCTGGATGGTCTCATGAGGCATCAAACATACATCCATGGGACCAACCAGGAATCTAGGAATTTGCCCCATGAGCTGCTGTAGATAGATAAATAGATTATCAATACTGGTTAAAAGGAATCCTACCAAATGTAAATCCATACACAAATATCTGTTGTGCTTTCTGACGATAATAAAAGGCAATTTGGATACAAGGCGCAAACCCAATAAACACCAAGGAAATGAACACTCAAATTAACTGATTTAAATATTGAAAAACCTGAAATTTTCAACTTTCAAATTTCCAACTTGATCGATAGAATAGGTTGTCCAAAACCACCCACATGAACGTTTTAGCCCCCTGTGTTCAGTTTGACAAAACTTCTCACCCTGGGGCCCCCTTCTGAGATTCTGATCTAAAATGATTTCCAGACCTGCGCCCCATCCACTCAATACACGTATCTCCATGAACCCACTCCGTTTGAATACTATGTACTCAAAGTATTGAGGTCACGCCCCTTTTTGTGCCCTTTACAGATGCCATTCACACACACGTTACCCCTTTGCATTTCTACCACTCGATAACCACATTCAAAAGTCAACTCAAAACTCACCTCTTCAAGAAAGCTTATGACCCCCTGACCCCACCCATACCACAGCTGACACGAATAAGGATTCAGGACAAATAAGGATTCAAGTATTGAATTAATGAAGTATTTTCAGTATTTTGTTTTTCTTTGTAAAGCATCTTTTTTTTTTGGCACGGACTCGAGATGTTCACAGAGCGATCCCACGGGTTGATTGGTTGAATGGACGTTCCTATTTCTTTCCAATGATGAATTGATTTTATTTCTACGGCTTTCCACGGTTTTAACGACTTGTTTGATGATGCTTTTTGAATCGCTTCCTGTAGGGCTAGAGCCCCCCCATGCAAAAGGTCTCTTCACCGCAGGTCTCTAGCTCTCTCCCAAGTGTCCCTGACGCCTAAGTCACCTAATTACATCACTTCCTGTAGGGCTAGATTTAAAGTATATTGTCTCCTAATTGTAGCTATAATCCCCTGAATTATGTTTAAGAGACCAGACGTCTATCTCTCTACCAGTAATTCTGTGCCCCCACACACAATAATTGTTTGCGCGCCACTTATTGTATGTCTGTGATCCATGTTGATTATTTTTGCAGCATTTTAGAATATTTTTCATCTGCTTTTTGCTGTATTGATTGCATACTTATCCTTAACAAACTCTATGAAGTAGTTGAAATAGTTTGAAATAGTCTAGTTAGTTGATCAATTTCACCTGTTTGTTACACAGGCTCAAAACGATAAGCCAGAAAGCAGTTATACATAAATAAAACACCAGGATTACAAACCCAATGTCAAACAGTGACCCACTGTAGAAGAGTCGTGTGGATTAAAGGGTTTCCAGTATATATGTGTGTGACGACGCAGGACTTATTGTCAGTGAACATGCAATGATTTGACTTGATCAAAGATTTTCTTGGGTTATTTCACCATTTAATCAGTCAAGGTCATTTCAGTGTCATTTGGTCACCTCGGTGTTTAATTGGTGGCGTGCCATTTTATCCAAATCATGACATTTGAATCTGTCAGGGGGCACAGCAGATATTTGTTTACGGATTTACTGTTGAGTGTGAATGTGTGTGTGTGTGTGTGTGTGTGTGTCTGTGTGTGTGTGTGTGTGTGCAGACAATCTTTTGGCACTGTCACTAGACAAACCCTCATTTTAAATGAGGGTTTAAACGGGGTTTAAAGATGTTTCAGACCTCGTGTGTATATCACAAGAACCAAACTCTCGTGGTACACCAAGGAGCACACACACACACACACACACACACACACACACACACACACACACACACACACACACACACACACACACACACACACACACACACACACACACACACTTCTTAACTAAAGTCATGCTCAGTGGTCTGTTACAGTTACAGCAGATCATTTGATATATGTTGGTGACATGTTCGATGCCCCCTCCAGAAGTTGTAATGAGGTCTGCGCCCTTGTAGTATAAATCAGCAATGATCAATTATCATGTCTTACTCACACCGTAATGCTTGTTTTCCTAGTTTTGTCTTCTAATCAGTATTATTATTAAATAAATTAATAAAAATATACTGAGAATTTAATCTCATGGTTAATTAGCAGTACTAAGCAACAAGCGGCTTGTAGGATTACCTCTAAGGTGTGCGGGAGTTGTTCAATTTCCTCAGCTCCAGAGAACGCTGCTGGTCCAATGAGGACCTCCTCCGTCACGCAGCAGCCAAGGCTCCACATGTCAACATCACAGTGGTGCACCAAGGACCAGTCACCTCTGGAGCACGGCTCCACTGAGTCTGGATACGACCACAGTGACTATAGTTGGGGTGGGTGTTTTTTCACAAACTTCAGCATTCTCCCATTAGTTTTCTTTTCTGTTTATCCATTTATAAAAAATTTATAAAAACTCTTGTTGGTGTCTTGATCATTCATGATGATACATGATGATTCAAGAGGATGAATATAATATATCATATCATCATAATTTAGTAGGCCTACTGCGTGTTCTTCCTGAATTAATAAACCTGGATTAAAATAGTTAATTAAGTTAAAGCTTGTTGACTAAAGTTTGAAAAGCCCCTGGACCCTGGTTCAACCTGAGAGCTGCTGGGGCTTCATGAGGAGGTGGTTTGTTTTCTATTCAGTACCATCAACTTTAGATTCAAGTCCTCTTTTCTTACTGTATATCCAATTGTGAAAATAAGTACAATACTTAACTTTACTTTTGATGTCTTGTTTTAATGACTTTCATTATTTAATTTAATTATATTCCTGATTATTATATATGATGTAAAGGATATCCAGAAGGGATCTGGACATCCCTCTGAGGTGGAGCCTACTAGAGTTAGAAGAAGACTCCACATACAAGGGTTATTAAACAAGAATCTAAACATTGTTACACATATTTAAGAAACATGGTTCCTGGTATATGGTTTATTGAAGCTTTCATGAATAGGTCATTTTAATCACATTTAGATCACATGGACGCATTTGCTTTTGGCAAACCTAATTCTAAACCTTGATTGAAGAACAATTTGAAACAATCATCACCATTAACATTGTCTACTGTCTGATACAAAACCAACTCAAGTCACATCACCACAACTAGAACAACACCACTTCTATGTGGTGAAAAAAGCTGAGAAAACATCTTTCTTTGAATTAAACATCTGAAATCGGTTCACGAGGCCTGTGTGATTACATGCATAATGAATCTCAACTGCAAACCATTTGAAAATGCTTCAGTTCAGGTCCAGTTGTTGGGATTGCCAAGATGAATACGTTTTTACGATGGTTGCGGCATTACTGGAATCGGCAAAAGTCACAATGTAAGCATGTGTGGAGTCAAAAAGGGTGAGACGGGCATATACCGTGTGAGTTTGCAGTGAACCTTTGAAACAGAAAGAAAATTAAAACCGGTGGCGAGATATGCTTGTGCAAAGTTTGCATTTTTGGGCAGTTGGTATAGCGCCACCTTTGGGCCAATCAGTGCAATATTTGCTGTCTGCTAATTTTGGGGCAACCTCTACGCGTCTAGTGAGTTTCGTAAAAAAGCGTGCGATCGGTGTAGGCTGTGTAAGTCAAACGTGTCGGAATAATAATAATAATAAAAACATTGAGAATCACAATAAGTTGCCTTCGCACACTTTGTGCTTGGCACCTAATTACAAAAAAAAAAACCCTGAAATCCTTCCAGTGTCTCGTCGTTCACTGGACCTCCAGGGGGGGCGCGGCCCTCCAGGGGGCGAGCCCACTGAGGGGGGAGGCGGCGGGGGGCTTCTCGTAGCCCAGGAGCTGGCGCGTGGATGACTCCCAGCTCCGTCCAAACTCCAGCCGGCTGTAGATGCAGGGGTACTGGTGGTCGGCCCGGCGCGCCCAGTCCACCGCCCGCCGCACCGCTCGCCAGCGCTCGCCACATCTGCAAACACATTCTGATTGAGGCTTTGACACACGCGCACACACACACACACACGCTTGTGACAACACACCTTCTATATACGTGTGTATGGAGTGTGTGTGTGTGTGTGTGCACGTGTTCCCCCCCGCGGACCCTAGCGGTCACCGCTCAGCTGGGCGTCGGCCAACATGACCGTCATGATGTTGTGTGTTCCGTTTCTGTTGTTTCCCTTTCGTTGTGTTAAAGGTCCCGTGTTGTACCACCGGGTGTGTGAGTGTGAGTGTGAGTGGCCCCCGCGTGTGATGTCACGAGAGGCAGATTTTCCAAACGGCTTGTAACGGCGATGTCACACTCACACCCGGTGGTACAATATGGGACCTTTTAAGATTCCTTCTATCCATTTTCTAGTGCATCTTTTTAGTTTGAAGTATTTACTTACCTCTCTATTCATTTTGGGTGAGGTACCTGGTTAGCCGTATGAGCCCCTCGTTTAGTTTTGTCCGTTTTTATGCCTGTCTACTTATTTTTGAACTATCTTGTTTTGCCAACAATAAACTCAACCACGGAAACCGGCGATGGTGCTGGGGTCAGGGTGGAGGAGTGGAGGGCCCTGTAGTGTCAGGGTGGAGGGCCCTGTAGTGTCGGGGTGGAGGGCCCTGTAGTGTCAGGGTGGAGGGCCCTGTAGTGTCGGGGTGGGGGGCCCTGTAGTGTCGGGGTGGGGGGCCCTGTAGTGTCGGGGTGGAGGGCCCTGTAGTGTCGGGGTGGGGGGCCCTGTAGTGTCGGGGTGGAGGGCCCTGTAGTGTCAGGGTGGAGGGCCCTGTAGTGTCGGGGTGGAGGGCCCTGTAGTGTCGGGGTGGGGGGGTGGGGGGCCCTGTAGTGTCGGGGTGGGGGGCCCTGTAGTGTCGGGGTGGGGGGCCCTGTAGTGTCGGGGTGGGGGGCCCTGTAGTGGTGCTCGGTCAGGGCAGAGACCTGCTCTCCGGGGGCGTGTCCAGGCTGAACAGGCTCCTCAGCAGCCGCCCCTCAGCCACACCCTCCAGCCGCATCAACTGGAGCACCAGCAGAGACGCCAGCAGCCGCAGGATGTCCGCACGCGCCCGCACGCCTACGCACACGCACACACACGCACACACACACACGCACACACACACACACACACAAGGGTAAGTCTCGAGCCAAAAGCCGCAGAGTTCCTCCACCCAAGTCAAACTGAGCGCCGTAAAGGAGTGGCGGATGTGGGTAGCCTGCTTTTATCACTTTCTGCAGAATAGGACACATTGTTTAACATACTCGCATTGTTTTTTCTTGGCTTTAAAAAGTAATCTTGATTCTATAATAGTATACAGTAACTCATTTAGTTTGGGCAGTGGAAGTGATGTTGGGGGCTTGGGGTGGATGGGTAGGAGGAGGAAAAGAATAGAATGGAATAAAAAAAGGGAAAACGTGAACAATTTGTTTTCTGGGACTGTGAACTGAATTTTTTTGTGAACTACGGACGTGAACTACTTCATTTGAATCTGTGTGAACTGAACTTTGAGCTAGCTCTTGTGAAGTGTGAACTTTCAAAACACTGAACCCATCCACCCACGCGCACGCACGCACGCACGCACACACACACACACCCCCCACACCCCCCACACCCACCCAGCGAGCAGATGCCCTTGCTCTTCAGGAATACGTTGGCAAAGGAGTGGATTTCCATCTTCAGGAGCACTCCCAGTTCAACGGAACACTCCCAGTAGCCCTCCTTGAACACAGATATTCAACACAGTGTGGTTAGACCAGACCAATCGCACACAGAGTACAATCATACACAGTGTCCAACTGTACCCAGTATGTGGCGTGTCTAATCACACTATACAAACACCCAACTAAATGTCTGCCAAGTTCAGGTGGAAATATATGATCATGACATATAATTAAATTACAGAATACATATAAGTAGAGGGACATAGATACACATACACATGTGTAGCATTTCATTGGCAATAACAAGGAATGCCTGGAAGATGCCCAGGGTCAAAATGTACTTTTAGAATGTTGTCCTGGTGGCACATCTGTATTGTAATTGTATCAGTATTATCCGTTGTTTCAAGGTTAATTAAACACACAAAAAAAAAAAGGGTGTGACAAACCAGCCAGGTTTAGAGCGGTCGAGTTAAATCACTGGTTCATGCTGATGTGAACCCCAAAGCTAGAATCAGCATAGAATCAGCAATGAGTCAATAATTAAGGCATTTAAAAGTTAATCAATAATAAAACCACCGTTGTTTTTCTGGTTTAGGTTATGGTCATAATCATAAGGCCTACAGACGTTTCTTACATACTATTGATTGGTAATGGAAAAAATGTAGACATTACTTCATTATGATGTGATAATAAAATAAATATTTAACCAAACCGCTCCCAGTGATTCTCGATTGGGGGCGATTAATTATTTTTTTAAGGTTCCATAAATGCAGCATTTTAACCTATTTTGACAGAGATTTGTAGAATATAAATATATGTCGGTGTAGCTAATTGCATTAAAATTAAGAGAATAGCAAATACTAAATTACTTGACCTGGAAATGAACTAAATCAAATTCCATACCTTTTCTTACTTTCCAGACCTATAAATGTAGGAACCCTAGGGTGATGTCTAACGTCATTCACCTAACTGATTTAGATGATGTTCTGATTTGCTCATTTGTGATGAACAGCCTTCAGAGTCAGGGTTGAGGTAGACGTAAAATTTGTTAAATTAATAATTCAACTCATTATTTCATGAAGAGTATGATCATGTTTTCCATAGGAAAAAGAGACATAATTCCAAATCCTGGTAATTCTGTGGTGGTCCTAAAATAAGAATTACTTACTGAACATTGCATTTGAAAGATTTTGGTCCACTTGGTGGTCGGATTTTCAGACTCCATTGTGATGATCTCATCATCATCATCATCACAGCCACAACACATCAATGTCACATCAATTGTCGCTCTCCTTTAGACAAACAACATAAAAAAAATGTATGACATGAATTTGACCATTAGGTCAGAATGTTTCTACCACAGTTGTTAGCCCAAAAACTGACCAGGTTCAAAAGGACAAGAAAATATAAAAGTTAACCATAAAAAAAACATCAGCCTACAAACACAAGCTGACAAGGCATCAGCCAACGACACATTGGCTAATGAGATACCAGCTAACGAAACATCAGCTAACGATACATCACCTATCAAGACGTAAGCGAACTGGACATTAGCGGAGTGATGGCTGAAGTGAAGACAAAGCTTCACCATTAACTGATGAACCGGGAATCTTCTACAACTCTCAAAGACAGCGGGATGGTTGCAACTCACTCAGCAGACTGAACACGACTGAGGATCACTGAGGATCGATCCATACTCTTCCTCTTCAAGACTGAGGAATGGTGTTGAGGAATAGACACAGACTCCTGCACCATGGGAGACTTCCGCACCATGGGAGACTCCAGCACCATGTGAGACTCCAGCACCATGGGAGACTCCAGCACCATGGGAGACTCCAGCACCATGGGAGACTTCCGCACCATGGGAGACTCCAGCACCATGTCCTCTTCTACCACATCCTCTTCTGCTCGATCTACACCGAACTTCTTTTGGGGAGGACTGCTAAACCCAAAACCGCCTGCACCACGAGGCGTACGACCATGGGGTACAAGATCTGCACGGTTGCTCAGCGGTTCCTTTGCTCCAAAGAGACCCCCGCTGTTGGAGGGAGGGCTGGAGAAAGACTGGGACTGGAGACCAGGAGCCGCGTCACGCTGCAGGCCATAGGGGCCGCTGAAGGGAGCACCTACTAGGGGACTAGGAGGTGAATCACGCTGCAGGCCATAGGGGCCGCTGAAGGGAGCACCTTCTAGGGGACTAGGAGGTGAATAACGCTGCAGGCCATAGGGGCCGCTGAAGGGAGCACCTTCTAGGGGACTAGGAGGTGAATAACGCTGCAGGCCATAGGGGCCGCTGAAGGGAGCACCTTCTAGGGGACTAGGAGGTGAATAACGCTGCAGGCCATAGGGGCCGCTGAAGGGAGCACCTTCTAGGGGACTAGGAGGTGAATAACGCTGCAGGCCATAGGGGCCCCTGCAGGAAAGACCTTCTAGGGGACCAGTAGGTCCATAGGGGCCGCTGAAGGGAGCACCTAGTAGGGGAGTAGGAGCTGTGTCACTCTGCAGGTCATAGGGGCCGCTGAAGGCAGCACCGAATAGGGGACCAGTAGCTGCGTCACGCTGCAGGCCAAAGGAGCCGCTGAAGGCAGCACCGAATAGGGGAGTAGGAGGGGCCTTACGCTGCCTAAGGTCCAATGGGGCGCTGGAGAAAGGTTGTGATGGGCGAGGAGGAGGAGGAGCACCACTACTGACCTGCCTGTCAAAGCGGGATCCACAGAGAGACAGGCGTGGCAGGGCGCTAGATTGTGATGGGATAGGAGGAGACTGCTCACACAGTAAGAAACTGTTACTGGGTGAGAGGGAGCTAAAGAGACGTTGTGATGTGATAGGACGAGATGCACCAACCAGCCTGCGTGAGGGGGCGCTAGAGAGAGGCTGTGATTGGCTAGGATGAGATGCACCAGCCAGCCTGCGTGAGGGGGCGCTAGAGAGAGGCTGTGGTTGGCTAGGAGGAGATTCTCTTCTCTCACTGCATAAGAGGGAACTAAAGTGAGGTTGTGATTGGCTAGGAGGAGGAGGAGGAGGAGAGGGAGCGCCTCTCTGCCTGCCATTGTAGATTCTAGGACGTGCACGAGCCGGCTCGGACCTGTGTAAGACGGGAGGAGGAGAAGGAGGGGGAGGAGGAGGAGGGGCAGCTCTCCGCACTCCACTTTTTAAGGAAGAGGTAGGTGGTGGGGGGGGGGGGGGGAGGGGCCGCAGCGACGGGGCGTGTAGGAGGGAAAGGGCGAAGAGAGGCTTCCTCTCGATCGTATCCAAAATCCGAATATTCACAATCGTGTGCATATTTGTGTGCAAAATCGAGTGACAAACCGAACGCCATATCGTCCCCATCGTCGTCCTCTTCCTCCGCCTCTTCATAATCTAACACCTCCATCTTCCTCCGCATGGCCATCTCTTCTCCCCCATGGTCCTTCTCCATGATACAACCCCAGTCGTCCTCCTCGTCCTCCTCGTCGTCCTCCTCCTCCTCCTCCTCCTCCTCCTCCTCCTCCTCCTCCTCCTCCTCCTCGTTCCAACCCATGTACGGCAGGAAGTCCACATCTTCTTCTGCAATTATTTTAGAGATGTCTGTGAGCTCTGGCTCCTCTGGACGTTGTGGGTCCTGGAGGGGGACAAGAGGAACATTATACCCACGATAACCCCCGTCTCTGAAGTCTGCGTGTAGTCAAGGACGTCGCAGAGTTGTATGAGGGTGGGACAAAGTCAAAGTAGCTTTGTGGGCGGTTCTATGGCACTGTTGCTATTATGACGGCGAGATAAATGAGCTTTGCGCCCGACGCAAATCTAAAATGGGTTGGGCTGAAACCTGTAGGTGTGTTTTGGGCGTAACGTGAAATAAACCAATGAGAGTGCCATCTCCCATCCCCTTTAAGAGCCAGCGCATTTGACATTTGACATCGTTTGATACCAGTATTGTATACATTATCGTTATCGACTTGTGTTCATAATATGCATGTGTCCCCCTGTTAATATACATCGCCATGGACTGTATTATGTGTTACGTGTTTAGTTTGCGTGTGTTTAAACAGATGGGCGCACACGCGCACCAAGCATCACCCGCATTCGTTCTTTTAAACAATCATTCGCAGTAAAACTACGTTTTCTCACGATCAAATCTTCATCAATCCCGAAACATACGGGCTTGTAAACGATGTCTGTGTCAAGAGAATATGTGTTTGCTGTACGGTGTTTGCAGATGCATTGATTTAAAAGTATAACTTACCGCTGTATCAGCTGTTACACAAGATTTTAAAACAAGATTTTGTTTTGGGAGGCTGGAATATACTTTGCTCGAGTTTATTATTGTTATTATTATTATTATTACTTAAACGCATGGCATAGCCTACTCTACTGTGTTCATTCATGCAGCCCCTATGGAATGCAGTTTCACTCATATGAACAATCGTTGACATCATAATATTTAAATCAGCCTAATCGTTTGCATATTTGTGCCGTGTATAGCCTACGTGTGTGTAAGCGTATGTTGCAGTTCCGACCTGCCATGGCACGTCAAAATAGCAACACCAACTGCGCTATCCGCCACTGACTTTAGACTAGGTATTTCCCGGTCAGTTGCGCAATTGTACTGGCGCAATGCTTAGATCGGTAAAATAGCACCAAGTATCACTTGCGCCGGAACACGCCCCTGCTTTTCGCCGACACGCCTCTCCAGGCGCAAGTGTAGTGGCGCCTGGTTGCTGCGGGGGAAAATCAGCTTTGCGCCGGGTGCAAACTAGCAACGACACATGCGTCGGGTGCAGAAAGTCAATTGCGCCGGGCGCAAGATAGGGCCCCAAATCTCAATTCACTGGAGGTGCAACTGGCTATGTTTAATCTTCCATATCCATCCAGCAGCATTACTGACGCCGTCAAGTAAGGAAGGGAATTATGTGGGAGAAAGGGAATAAACAATGTAGGAGGGAAAGAATAATTTTATTCAGGATACAAGGATGGACGAAAGGATGCCTTGAGCAAAGAGAGTATAATAGGTAGGAAGAAGGGACCGTCGACAAGAAAGAGGAAAGCATAGTATGTGTGCGTAGTGTGTTTGTGTAGCAGTATGCGTGTACTAACCCTCTTTTCGATGGCCACAAAGCTGGTGAACTGGGACAGGATGGAGAACTCTTTGCTCAGCTCTATGATGAACGACTTAAGCTCCGCCTTCTTGCCCTGGAAAAGCCGATGAAAGAAAGCTGAACAAACCCTCCACAGGATCATGTTCACGGCATACATCTGTACGCATGCGCGCCGCACACACGCACACACACGCACTAATACATGTAGTGCTTTGATTGACAAAGCAACAAAGTGCCTATAGAAGTACTATTTATATGCAGTCCACACACACACAACCACACCAACAGCCACACACACACACACGCACACACACACACACACACACACACACACACACACACACACACACACACACACCTCATGCTCAGCTTGGCTGATGGACAGCGTTCCGTTCTCATAGTCTCTGATGACTGCTCTCGCCGTCAGTTGGTGGAGGAACTGTTAAGAGCAAACACGCAGACGACACCATGGCCATATGAATGGATAAATGTATACATGTATGCATATGTACCAGTGGCAGGGGGTTGGTGCTGGTGATGTTGGCGTCTGGATGATTCATCGTGGTTTGTAGGCCTACTGCGTGTTCTTTCTCAGTTTGTCAAAGAGGTGGCGGCTTGTGGTTGTTATTTTCACAACCATCTGCAGTCTCACAATTTCCTTTATCTTTTCTGTTCATCGGTTTATACAAAAAATAACAAACCCTTGTCTGAGTTTCTACACATGTAACTTTCTCTCTATCTTTGAACCATATTCTGTAAATGCTCCTTGTTTCCTTGAAAGAAATGTTTGATGTGAGGGTCAGGTGCAATGAGGACACTGGATGGATGCAATTAGAGGACTTGTGTTTTGAGAAACATTCATGTCGTACAACATATACATTAACGAGGGTGACTGACAGAGATACCTGATTGAGGTTTGTTAAACTGATTAATTCAGTTGAACCAAGTGCAACAAAATAATGTAGTCCCATTCTACGGAAGCTCATTGCATTCACATGAGTTTAAAAAAAAAAAATCACGTTATCTCATAATTATGAGATAATTATCTTCTAATTGCGAGATAACTATGTTGTAATTGACGAGATAAGGATAGGATCCATGCTGAGGATCTAAACAGCCTTCTAATAAAAGCAAGCGCACATTTCCAACTCATTTCCTACTGTGAATGACTTTCCTACTTTGAGAGATTAACACATGCCATTGAGTGACATCAAAGATAAGCCTGTCAAATCGCCAACAACCGACAAATTGTTGCACGTCCACAGTCCTAACCAGTAGGTGGAGGTATGCGTTTAGGCGTGATTCGCCTGAAGCAAACTTCTTCCACTGAACCGACACAGGGAGGAGCAGAAGAGACTGAATGCAGACTTCTGCAGGAAAGTCATTCAAAGTAGGAAATAAGTAGGAAGTGTGCGCTTGCTTTTATTAAAAGGCTCCCATCCTTATCTCATAATTACGAGATAAAGTGATATATATATTTTTTACTCATGTGAATGCATGAGCTTCCGCACCATTCAGCTCAATCACGTGCAATTATTTTATTGACGTGGGAAAAAGACGTTAGAGTGTGTGTGTGTGTGTGTGTGTGTGTGTGTGTGTGTGTGTGTGTGTGTGTGTGTGTGTGTGTGTGTGTGTGTGTGTGTGTGTGTGTGTGTGTGTGTGTGTGTGAGCATCGTACCGTGCCCCTGGTCTTCTGCAGCTCGCTGGTGGAAACCATGGTGACCACCTCCATCCCACTCAGGTTCCCATGGAGACGGGCCTGTCCCACAGAGGAGGTGACAGGTTCATTTCACACACACACACACACACACACACACACACACACACACACACACACACACACACACACACACACACACACACACACACACACACACACACACACACACACACACACACACACACAGACCTGTGTGCAGTGCGGGACGAAGCCGTACACCAGCGTGCGGTGGTCGTTGAAGAGGGCGTGGAGCTGCTGGGGGGCCTGGACGGGGGGGGGCGCCGTGGGGTTGAACTGCTGCCACTTTACGGACACCGAGCTGCAGCCCGGTGAACCCATACGCTTCACCTGAGAGGCCACCTAGACGCACACGCACACACACACACACACACACACACACACACACACACACACACACACACACACACACACACACACACACACACACACACACACACACACACAATGAATGTATTGCAGCGAGTTTCAGAGGAAATTGCTAAATTGCTTCCATCACAACACATGTTCTTCATCGCCATCTGATGGCCGTATGCTGCATGCGCTACTGTTTGGCTCGCCGTCACTCAATTGTGTATTCGCCGAAAGCTCTTTTTGTAGGAGCTCCTTCCTGAGCGTCGAGAGGTAGGAACCGTCACACTATTATCGTTTAACGTAAGCCTCACCTTTTCTTTCCACTTGTGTTCGGTTTTCGTGTCAAACATTTCATAGGCTCCGCCCCCGGCCTGTGCCAGGGTTCTCAACATGTGCTGATTGGCTGTTGAGCTGAGATGACACACACACACACACACGCGCGCGCGCACACGCACACACACACACACACACACACACACACACACACACACACACACACACACACACTTGAACATTTGTAAATGTGACAGCGCATCATAGAGTTATTTTGTTGTTGACCATGAATTATGTGTGGGCTTAGCTCAGGAGCTGGACTGGGTTGTCTCGAACCCAGAAGCCTTGAGCTGGGACTCTAGCCTCCCAACCACCACCCTCTACGTGGCTCTGTGAATGTCTTAACCCTCCTGTTATGTTCCTTCGTCATGTACAACTAAAATGTTTTCCGGGGTCAGTTTGACCCGGTGCATGTTTAAATATCTTAAACGATTTTCAGAAGCCAAAAAAAAAAAAAAAAAAAAATTCTGTAACTCATTATTAACAGCAATTACTAACAATTAAAATCAATATGTAGTCACGGTAGTCACATCACAGATCGTCGTTCAATATTACACTCGTTTTTTTCATCAGAAAAACAAACTTTTTGTGTTCTGTACTCCAGAGACACCTTCGATATAAAAACCACTCAGGTGACCACGAGGTGGTGGGGGGGGTGGTCCGGGGAGGGCTGACCTGAGGCCGCAGGTGAAGAGGCGGGTGTGCTGGCTGTTGTCCCGGAGCAGCTGGAGGCAGAGGCCCGGGTTCTGGACGTGGCCGTCCGACAGCAGGAGCAGGTTCCGGGGCCCCGGGGAGGGAGGCAGCAGGCTGAGGGCCCTCAGGGGCCGCCACAGCTCGGTGCCGCCCCCTGTCGGCGGCGGAGCCTGTGACGAGATGGTAGCGTTGTTCTAAAATGTGAACTGAGCGGTTACTTGGGGCCGCGCGATGATATTGGATTTTGAATCGTTGGATAATGACGGTGGGGGCGGTTTTTGCAGCGGAGGCATCCGACGTCGTTTGCTGAGGCTCTGCCTGGCGGTCAGACACGGCTTTGCACTCGTTATACGGAGCTTTGTGGCGGGGAGTTCAATTGGAAAATAAATCGGTCGTGTTGCCTTTTTGTTGTGGCGACAATTGCAAGGCACTCTCGACAAAGTGTCGTTCCCTAGCAACAAACTGTATCCAAGAACCCTTAACTCTTAAAGACTTCTCTTGTGGATTAAAGAACCCTTAACTCTTAAAGACTTCTCTTGTAGATTAAAGAACCCTTAACTCTTAAAGACTTCTCTTGTAGATTGAAGAACCCTTAACTCTTTAAGACTTCTCTTGTAGATTAAAGAACCCTTAACGCTTAAAGACTTCTCTTGTAGATTGAAGAACCCTTAACTCTTAAAGACTTCTCTTGTAGATTAAATAACCTGTTAACTCTTTAAGACTTCTCTTGTAGATTAAAGAACCCTTAACTCTTAAAGACTTCTCTTGTAGATTAAAGAACCCTTAACTCTTAAAGACTTCTCTTGTAGATTAAAGAACCCTTAACTCTTAAAGACTTCTCTTGTAGATTAAAGAACCCTTAACTCTTAAAGACTTCTCTTGTAGATTAAAGAACCCTTAACTCTTAAAGACTTCTCTTGTAGATTGAAGAACCCTTAACTCTTTAAGACTTCTCTTGTAGATTAAAGAACCCTTAACTCTTAAAGACTTCTCTTGTAGATTGAAGAACCCTTAACTCTTAAAGACTTCTCTTGTAGATTAAAGAACCCTTAACTCTTAAAGACTTCTCTTGTAGATTAAAGAACCCTTAACTCTTAAAGACTTCTCTTGTAGATTAAAGAACCCGTTAACTCTTAAAGACTTCTCTTGTAGATTAGTCATGGAAGATGAGAACCGTACAAGGTTATTTATTTTTAAAAAAAAAAGGGTTACGGTTAGGCTAACCTTATATATATATATAAATGTATTATTTTATATTGCACATGCGCGTATCGTGATTTCGATACGAAAACAATACATCATGCAGCTCTACTTTTTACCTGCGAGCTAATTTCCCAGCCACGCATAGCATGGCTCTTTGCAACAAAGAATGAAACATTATTACCTATATCCTAGTTCTAATGCATATGTATGTATTATGTATTTGTGTTTAAACAAAGAAC